>NC_064638.1:936407506-936710537 GCF_023864345.2 Schistocerca serialis cubense
TTAATTAAATACGTAGAAGAAAAATTCTTCAACTGTTTCTCAGCTATAGCGCTAGCCATTCTCTTCTATTTCAGACATGTCGATGATATATTAGTCATCTGCAAAGGACCTGCTGATGGCATTGACCGTAATTTCAATCTCTTCAGTGAACTTCATGGGAAAATATCCTTCACCTGCGAACTCGAAAATGAAGCCCGTCAATTGAATTTTCTTGACTTGACGCTTACAATAAAAGAAAATAAAATCTCGTTTAATGTTTTTCGTAAAGAGACATATACCGACCAGATCGTACCTGCGTCTTCTATGCACCCACAGTCTCATAGGAACGCTTTCTTTCACTCTGCTATTCCACTCTCTAAAGCCGACCGGGGTGTCCGAGCGGTTCTAGGCGCTACAGTCGCCAACTGCGCGACCGCTACGGTCGCAGGTTCGAATCCTGCCTCGGGCATGGATGTGTGTGATGTCCTTAGGTTAGTTAGGTTTAAGTAGTTTTAAGTTCTAGGGGACTGATGACTTCAGAAGTTAAGTCCCATAGCGCTCGGAGCCATTTGAACCATCCACTCTCTAAAGAAAAATTCCAGGAAGAAATTAATTTAATCAAAACCATAGCAGTTAATAACGAATACGAACCTGCCATAATGGATAACATCCTTAAAAAGAAAACTGTTAAAAGAGTTGCTACACTCGGAACCTCTATCATTGAGTCCAGCCTGAAGAAAAAACTTTTTTCTATTTCTTTCTTGGGGCCCATCTTCTACAAGATTCAACGCCTTCTTCGTAATAAATACAACTGTAATATCGCCTTTTCAACCAATAGTAATTCGAAAAAATATATATTCATAATTTAAAATCGACCCGTTCCCCTTTGGGAAACTCTGGTGTCTATAAGATTATTAGCGACACCTGCTCTTCTTACTACATAGGACAAATAGGACGTGCCTTTACAGTCAAATAAAAAGAACATCTTTTATATTAACAACATTTCATGTTATACCGTTTTTCCACTCGCTGAGTTATTCAGCTCCCTTTGTAATTCTGTAATGGCGTTTTCAGCCCTTAAACTGTACTTCCAAGCTCTCATGTAGACAGACTGTTACCATGTCTACTGCTGCCAGACCAAATACAGCCGCTTACTTCATGTATTACACAATGCTCTTCACAATATTCACCTGTCCTATTTTGAAGGTTTGTATTTGCGGCTAGTAGATGGCATTTTTGGAGTAATGTTCACCTGCCCGAAATTGCTAACGCGGGCGTCTCAGTCCGAGGCTACCGCAACTCGACATGTATGAGTAGCCTATAGTGGCCTGGCTGCTATGTTTTCTATTTTAATATTTTGTGACTAAAGCGTTGTCGCTTGATATTTATTTTATACGTGACATGTAAGTACTATGCCTTTTCTTTTCATACTGCTAGTCAGTACTGACACTTTTAAAAATATTTTTCCTAAATCTTTGTACTTACGTTATAGACCAGTTTAACTGTTTTATTTCAGATGAAGGCACTCTTAGTAGTGGCCGAAACTTAGATCAAAAAGACTTTATTTTGCGACCGAGGGCTGTTATTGCTTTAATTTCAATAATTTTTACATTTATTAATTACTATAAAAGGAAACAACTTTCATAAAGTTATCTTTTAAATGTGTACTAATTTTCGAGTTACAATTCGGTAAAGTTTGCGTTATTTCCTGAATGCGACAATTTGTCTGCCCCGTTACTCAAGAAATTTCTATCGGATTTCAGTCAACTACTCATTCTGAAGCTGTTTGTCTGTTGTTGGTGGAGGCAGATAACAATAACATAACAACAATTAATATAATTTCAAAAACGTTTAAATCTCATATTACGCATAAACACACTTTTCGTGAAGATTAAACGTACATCGGCTTGAACCTCCTTTCGTTACACACTGATATCAGTTTTAAGTTTTAAGGATTTCTACGTCTGAAACGAAGAAAAAAATAAATAAATCATGAATATTTAAGCTCACGGAGTACTTACTTAACAGGCAATCGACTACGGCCTCGTCGTGATTCATCGCTTTTGCCGCTGTTTCTATTTAATTTTTATTTTTTCTGAAGCTCTCCATTGAAGATACCACAGAAAAGAGAACTAATATTTTTTAAGTAAAATTTTGACCAATATGGCGTAGTTGTTATATCGTTTAAAATTGTGTTTTCAGATAAAATATGACAAGCGGTAAAAATTATATTACGTTCAACTTACGACCTCAGTCTATACAATATTAGTTTCATTTTGAATTTTGTTTCAGAATCTCCATTTAAATACTTTTTGATCGACGAGTCTCAGAGCCGCTGAGTTTATTAAACTACGGTAACTTTTACCCTTCGAAACCCCGGAAACATTTGTTTATCACAGCTACCAGCTCGCAAAAGGTCAAATTAACGCGTACATTAGACGACATAAAATGGAACCTACACAAAAAATGCAAGGTTTTTCACTGTCTGAGCTGAAATGGAGCAGTACACATTTTAAAACATAAGTAGATCTCAGTATGTATCTCTCAGAACTGCTTGTTTAACCTGCAATAAATTAAGAAAAACTGCAACCACTAAATTATCGGTAAATAAACGAAAAGGTCAGTCAACTTACTGAAGAGTGATCATCCTATACTGAAGAGAATATTGGCGGTATCTCCAGAAATCTTTTCAGATAGTCTGTCTGGAGAGAGCTGAGAAGAATCTGGTACCGTAAAACGCAGGCTTTGAGCTGCCTCGAAGTGGCGTATATACGTGCTGTGTGATAAATCTCAGGGTGTGAAGGGATCAGGGAGGTCTCCTCAGGCAGAGCTAATAATATTACCCCGATAGGAAGGGTGAGGGGGATGCATAAAGCGGAAATCCCCTGGCGTTGGGTTGCAAGGCGACCCCTGGCAGCGCCGCTTTACGTGCGGACCTCCGCAGGCAGCCGCGGCTGTCCTGCGTAACGCAGCCGACGCGACGCATCTCCAATTCTTTACGACGCCTGCTTGGGGCGCCCTCATCTCGTACTTTTCCAGCAACAGTACCGGCGGATGTTGTCGCGACATCACCACCGTGCTACACAAGACCCTCCCAGGTGCCTCTCTCGTCTTTAATCTGTATTGCTCACAGTTTAATAGATACTGTGTGTTGACACGCTTCGTAACTCAAGTATATACTTTGTGCATACAGACAAATGGTCAAGCCGGCTTAAATTTTCCATCTAGATCTCCTTCAAACAGGCCTTTATACGAGTGCTCAGTGTTCTTTAGAGCGCCGGATATTTCTCAAAGCTACAGGGTTTATCAAATTTGTTTCATAATTATTTCTACCGTGTTCTGTCAAGATCCGACAGAGAATTAAATTAACTGGGGAGAAATCACGACGGGTGCCTCGCAAGCTTCAGTTTGAGTCCACTCCTATTTCGCATGTATGTGAACGACCTTCCACTTAGTGTTAACAGAGCGGAACTAGTAATTTTTGCAGGCGGTACCAGTGCTACAATAAATTCTATTAGAGAGAAAGCAACTGAAGTGATTGTTTGTGATGTTTTTCATTTATTAAGTGGTTCTCTGAAAATGGACAGTCCATAAATTTTGAGCAATACCCTATATTGAGTTCTGTGCAACAAACAGCGTCATGCCAACGATTGATGTAACACATGAACGAGAGTAAGTAAACAGGGTGAATTGCTCCACATTTTTGGGTTTACATAGTGATGAAAGCTTGCACTGGAAGAAGCATATTGCTGAATTGCTCAAACAATCAAGTTCAGCTGCTTTTGCTCTTCGTACAATGGCTACTGTTGGAAACAACGAATCAGCCACCTGGCATTCAGTAATGCCTTATGGACTAACTGTCTGGGGTAACTCATCACTTACAAAGGAAGTACTAACTGCATAAAAGTGGTATGTAAGAATAATTTGTTCACCCACGGGCGTCATGTCGGTACATCTTCGAAGAATCAGCCATTTGAACTGCATGATCTCGATACATATATTCGCTACTGAAATTCTGCAGAGATAATTCATCACAATTTGAGAAAACTAGTGATGTTCATACGGACAACAACACAGAAAAACAATATCCTTATTACTCATTGTGAAAGCCGTCAGTGGCTCAGAAAGGAATTTAATACGCAGCAACAAAAATTATTTATCATTTTTCCGATTATATAAGTTTCTGACAGGCAGTAAAGTAAGTTTTCTATTCAATCTCCTGGACAAATGCTTGTATTCCATGGACGAATTTTTATTTAAAAACAGATAGCCTGTGTAGATGCAGGAGTGGGACTAACCAAAATATGTTCATTAATGTTAACACAAATCACGCACACATATCCTGTAAACTGACTCCTTCAACATCATTTCATAAAAGAATCATTCAAATGATTTTTAGAATATGTAACTAACTACAGGAAGATGTGGACTCTGAACACATCCTTTTGGTTATGAACTGTGGATTAAAACTGAAGAAATTGCAAAAAGGTAGGAAATTAAGGTGATGGCACCTGGATTATTTGAAAGAACCTGAGGTTGTTGAGAGCTTCGAGGGCGCATTATGCAACGGTTTACTAGAACAGTTCAAAGGAAAACAGTATAAAATGAATACGTAGCATTAAGAGATGAAATTGTGAAAGCAGCGGACGATTAAATAAGTAAAAAGCCCTAGCAGAGCATTAAATACGTAAAAAGGCCGAGCAGAAGTCCTTGGATAACACAGGGTGATATTGAATTTATATGATGAAAGAGTCGAGGGGCATGAAAGGGAAGCAGTGGTTGGGAAAGGAGTGAGACAGGGTTGTAGCCTCTCCCCGATGTTATTCAATCTGTATATTGAGCAAGCAGTAAAAGAAACAAAATAAAAATTCGGAGTAGGTATTAAAATCGATGGAGAAGAAATAAAAACTTTGAGGTTCGCCGATGACATTGTAATTCTGTCAGAGACAGCAAAGGACTTGGAAGAGCAGTTGAACGGAATGGACAGTGTCTTGAAAGGAGGATATAAGATGAACATCAACAAAAGCAAAACGAGGATGATGGAATGTAGTCAAATTAAATCGGGTGATGCTGAGGGGATTAGATTAGGAAATGAGACACTTAAAGTAGTAAAGGAGCTTTGCTATTTAGGGAGTAAAATAACTGATTATGGTCGAAGTAGAGAGCATATAAAATGTAGACTGGCAATGGCGAGGAAATCGTTTCTGAAGAAGAGAAATTTGTTAACATCGAGTATAGATTTAAGTGTCAGGAAGTCGTTTCTGAAAGTATTTGTATGGAGTGTAGCCATGTATGGAAGTGAAACATGGACGATAACCAGTTTGGACAAGAAGAGAATAGAAGCATTCGAAATGTGGTGCTACAGAAGAATGATGAAGATAAGGTGGGTAGATCACGTAACTAATGAGGAGGTATGGAATAGGATTGGGGAGAAGAGAAGTTTGTGGCACAACTTGACTAGAAGAAGGGATCGGTTGGTAGGACATGTTTTGAGGCATCAAGGGATCACAAATTTAGCATTGGAGGGCAGCGTGGAGGTTAAAAATCGTAGAGGGAGACCAAGAGATCAATACACTAAGCAGATTCAGAAGGATGGAGGTTGCAGTAGGTACTGGGAGATGAAGAAGCTTGCACAGGATAGAGTAGCATGGAGAGCTGCATCAAACCAGTCTCAGGACTGAAGACCACAACAACAACATGATGAAAGGAGAAGATGTAACAATGCAGTAAATGAAGCAGGCAAGTGCGAATAGAAACGTCTAAAAACGAAGATCGACAGGGAGCACAAAATGTCTAAGCAGGAAACGCTAGAGAAAAATGTAGGAATTTAGAAGCATATACCGCTAGGAGAAAGATAGATACAGCCTACAGAAAATTAAAGGGAAACAGCTGTATGAATACCTGGAACTCAGATGGAAATCAGTCCTAAGTAAAGAAGGGAAAGCAGAAACGTGGAAGTTGCATGTAGAGGATCTATACAGGGGAGATGAACATGAAGGCAGTATTAAAGAAATGGAAAAGGACGTAGATGGAGATGAAATGAGAGATATGGTACTGCGTAAGTATTTGTCAGAGCGCTGAAAGATCTATGTCAAACAAGGCCCCGATAGTAGACGTCATTCCATAGAACTACTAATAGCCTTGAGAGACCCAGCCATGACGAATCTCTTCCATCTGGTGTGCAAGATGTATGAGACAGGCGAAACACCCTCAGACATTAAGAAGAACGCAGTAATACCAATTCCAAAGGAAGTTTTTGCCGACAGGTGGCTAATTACCGAACTGTCAGTTTAATAGGTCATGGTTTCAAAATACTGACGTGAATTCCTTACAAAAGAATGGAAAAACATGCAGAAGCCGACCTCGGGGAAGATCAATTTGGATTCCGGAGAGATGTAGCCGCATACGAGGCAGTACTGACCTCATGACTTCTTTTAGGAGATTGGTTAAGGAAAGGCAAACCTACGTATTTAGCATTTGTAGACTTGGAGAAAGCTTTCGATCATGCTGACTGGAATACTCTCTTTCAAATTCTGAAGATAGCAGGGGTAAAATAAATGTAGTGAAAGGCTGTTTACAGCTTGTACAAAAACCAGGTGGCAGTTATAAGATCGAGGGGCTCGAAAGGGAAGCACTGGTTGAGACAGGACTGTAGCCTGTCCCCGATGTTCTTCAATCTGCATATTGAGCAAGCAGTAAAGGAAACCAAAGAACAATTTGGAGTGGGCATTAAAGTTCAAGGAGCAGAAATAAAAACTGGGAGTTTCGCCGTTGTAATTCTGTCAGAGACGACAAAAGACTTGTAAGGGCAGTTGATCGGAATGGACAGTATCTTGAAAGGCGGATATAAGGAGAACATCAACAAAAACAAAACAAGAATAATGGAATCAGGTGACGCTGAGGAAATTAGATTAGGAAACGAGACACTTAGGTAGTACATGAGTTTTGCTGCTTGGGCAGCAAAGTAACTGATGTTGGCCGAAGTAGAGAGGATATAAAATGTAGGCTGACAATGACAAGAAAAACGTTTTTGAAGAAGAGATATTTGCTAACGTCAGATATAGATTTAAGTGTCAGGACGTCTTTTCTCAAAGTTTTTGTATGGATTGTAGTCATTTTTAGAAGTGAAATATGGACCATGAACAGTTGAGACACGAAGAGAATAGAAGTTTCCGAAATGTGGTGATACACAAGACTGATGAAGATTAGATGCGTAGATTATACAAGTAATGCGGCGGTGCTGAATAGAACTGCGGGGACGAGAGATTTGTGACACAACTCGTTTAAAGAAGGTATGGCTTCATAGGACACAGTCTGTGACATCAAGGGAGCACCAATTTCTTTTTGGAGGGAAGTATTTTGGGTAAAAATCGTTGAGGGAGACCAATAGATGAAAGCAGTAGTTACTCTGAGATGAGTCAAAGATCACAACAACACTTTTGGATTGAATTGTCTGTTTTGAATGCTATGTTTATGCCTTATCTTTCGAAAATGTTGGTTATCTTACGTGTAAGTTTGTGCTTGTAGGTCATTGCGAACCTTATTGAATTTTCTTTCTTGTTTCTATGTATTATTTGCCCCGTTGTTAATCTGTTGCTGTGTGTGCTTATTTGTGTGTTGTATCATTGTGCTGTTGTTTAGGCTAAGTATGTGTCGCGTTTATTGACTATATTGGTTGTTTAATTTTTGTATACTTTTGTGGCTGTAATACTATTGTACCCATTGTTTATTGTGTGATAATGTATAGGTCTTTCTGGTAGTTTTCTGTGCTGCGTGGTATTGTGTTGAGTCTATGAAGCATGTATCAGAGTGCTGATTGCTTTTGTGAGTGTGGGTGATTTGAAGTGTGATATGTGATTGTGTTAGTTGTTGTAGGTTTACTCTAAATTTCAAAGCAACGCTGACTATTTTCTTTTTTAATGATTATCTCTAAGAATTTATTGGATTGTAACTTTCTTTTCCCATTGTGAATCTTAATTTTTTGTTTATTGTGTTTATATCTGCATCCAACTGGTCAATTTTTTTCTGGAGATCCATCAGTTAAACAAAATACATCATGCATGTGTTTGATCGAGTAAGGTATGTTGTAATTCTTTGTGATAAAGTTTTTACAAATCTGGTTTTCTACATGGTTTATGAAAAAGTTAGCTATGGCACCTGACATTGGGGATCCAATTGACAGCCGTCTTCTTGTAATAGTACTCAATATTAAATTGAAAGTAGTTCTGCTTAGTTTTCATTCCAGAACTTTGTGTTTTTCTTCGAACTGTTCACCCAGTACTTGGTTGTGAATCGTCCCCTTTGGAAAATTATTAAATGACTGTGCTGATAACCTCTACGTTATTTGATTTTCAAACAGCTGAGCAAAACTGAACGTACTCAGACATTTCTCTCTTTACTTATTCTGATCATCAATAAACTGACACACAATGTTTGATTAGTGCAACGCAATCTGACTTTCAATAATCCCTACAAAAGAATGGCCCTGACCAACAATAACCTATACCTTTCATGAATCATTTACCTCACAAAAATCTTCGTTACTCAAAAAATTGCAATACAGCGTGCGCCACTACTGCCAGCTGAGTAAAAGATTCTAACTACTGAAGGCACTAACTACTGATAGGTATAGTTAGCAAATGGAAGATTTTGATAGAGAACAAACAATGTATTTACCTTAATAATGTTCAAAAGTCATCATATGTATATCAGTTCATGATATCCAATATTACAAATTTACCCTTTCTGATGGACACACGTCCAGATCGTCCGCTCTCAAAATTCTGCCATCTCTCTCCCCACATTCACCACTTCTGGCGGCTCACCTCCAACTGCGCAACGCTACGCGCTGTTCACATCCAACTGCCCAACACTACAATAGCGAATATTCCAGCAATGCCAACCAGCCACAGACTGCACACAGCACAGCCAGTGATTTTCATACAGAGCGCTACGTGACGTTACCAACATAAAAACCTAAACAGCCTACTTACAGTTGTTATCCTTCAGGTTTGTTCTACGGTGTTTAGAGTTTCTACTACGAGTACTTATATGCTAGAGTACATGCTTTACATGTCAAAACACAGAAGGGTAGCTTTTTCAGGGAATTTTATATCTTGTGTGAGTTATGGTAACAACTGCCCTTCACTCTTTAGCGAGATCTTTCTCACATAGTACTCCCACTATACACCACTTTTTGCTTTGCCCTGGGCGTCGACTACAATAAAACTGAGACGTAACGTTGCATATACCTTTAAATGTCTTTCGAAAATGCCTTCTCCGAGTTGTAGGTTGTTCCCGCACTGGACCAGAAACTGCTTCATAATGCACTTCACAGCTGATAAACGAACAAATTGACAGCTCAACATTGTAGCAACTTTGTTCACTTTGGCGTGTAGAATATATGAGACTGGCGATATACAATCAGACTTTCGGAAAAACGTGATTAACACAATTCCGAAGATTGCAAGCGCCGACAAGTGTGAGAATTATCTCACAATCAGATTAACAGCTCATGCATCCAAATTACTAACAATATAAAATACAGAGAAGAATGGCGAAGAAAACTGAGGATGTGTTGGATGACGATCAGTTTCTCTAGCAAAGGTAAAAGCACTGGAGAGGCAGTTCTGAGGTTGCGGTAGAAAATGGAAGCAAGACAGAAGGAAAATCAAGACACAATCATAGTATTTGTCGACAAAGAAAAAGAGATCGTTAACGTAAAACGACGTTCGAAATGTTGTCGAAAAAACGGGTAAGCTATAAGGAAAGACGAGTAAAACGATTTACGTACTGGAATGAAAAGGGAAAAATAAGGGTGGAAGACCAAGAATGAAATGTTCGGATTGAAAAGGGTGTAAGACAGGGATGCCCCTACTGTTCAATCCGTACATCGCAGAAGCAATACGGAAATAAAGCGAAGGTTCAAGAGTGGCTTTAAAATAGAAGACGAAAGGATATCAGTGAAAAGATTCGCTGATGACATTGCAATTCTCTGTGAAAGTGAAGAAGAATTACAGGATCAGTTGAATGAAATGAATAGTCTAATGAGTACAGAATATTGATTTGGTGTAAATCAAACAAAGCCGAAAGTAATGAGAAGTTAGCAGGGAAGAGAACAGCGATAACTAAACATTAGAAGTGAGGATCACGAAGTAGACGAAGTTAAGGACTTCTGCTATCTTAGAAACAAAAGTACCCTTGACGGACAAAGTACGGAGGACATGAAAAGCAGGTTAGCACAGGTAAAGAGTGCTTTCCTGGCCAAGAGTAGTCTACTGGTATCAAACATAGGTCTTATCCCGAGGAAGACATTTCTGAGAATGCACGTTTGGAGCACGGAATTGCATGTTAGTGAGACATGGACAGTGGGAGAACCGGAACATAGGAGAATCGAAAAGCTTGAGGCTCAGTGATACAGAAGAACGTTGAAAATTAGGTGGACAGATAACTTAAGGAATGAGGGAAATTCCCCGCAGAAATGGCGAGGAAAGGAATTTGTGGAAGATGCTGACAAGAAGAATGAACAGGATGATACGACATCTGTTACAACGCCAGGGAAAAATTTCCATGCTGCGAGAGGAACTGCAGAGAGACTGGAATAATCCAGCATGTAATTGGGGAAGAAAGCTGCAAATGCTACTCTGAGATGGAAAGGTTGGCACAGGAGAGGAATTCGTGGCGAGCCCCATCAAAGCAGTCTGAAGACTGACTTCCGACACTTCCGTGTTGTGCTGTCAAGGCGGTCGCTGTTTTTGCTGGTCCTACGGTCCCGTGCGTTTGTCGACGTGTGCGCGTTCCCTCCCCCACTCCCCATGACTAACTGGCCAGACCACCACACATTTACGATCCCATGATTATTTTGTGGCGCCTGAAGATGAAGGTTTGCGCTTCGAAACCGGTCGTACAATAAATTAAGAAATTACTGGTAACTGAAGCGGATGTTTATTCTATAAATACATAGTTTTGAAGATGATCCACTGAGGTCTAAATTGGTCATACCGTAAAAAAAAAAAATACAATTGGGACTGAAAAATTAACAATGTGTTAAAACTGTTTCAAATACCAGTACAGTTGCTGATTTACCTCGCGACGAATATGTCAGCTATACTGACATTTATTTTGAATTAACTGTCACTTCTAGGCAGAATATCTTCATATTCACTGGAAATGCTATTCATACTGTACAGCCTCTTCTGCAATACTGCTGGAACAATGAGCACTGAAAAGTACCCCATATTTCCAAACGAGACTCACTGAAAGGTAAATTCTCGTTACGAGGTCTGTAATTACAAAGGAAAATGACGATAAGTCATTCAGGAAAAGAGGCAGGAATCACTGATCACGAAACCATTAGAGATTCGTCGATGAATAGTGTT
Organism: Schistocerca serialis cubense; assembly: GCF_023864345.2. Lineage (NCBI taxonomy): Eukaryota > Metazoa > Arthropoda > Insecta > Orthoptera > Acrididae > Schistocerca > Schistocerca serialis. The sequence continues at coordinate 936,418,864 of NC_064638.1, forward strand.
TAATTGTTAGTTAAGAAATATGGGAAGACATTTCCGTGTAACAACTATCCAATTAGCTAATAATAAACACTAAGTTGTAGATTTGAGAATATGAACTATCTACGGCACAAACTGAAGAGTATTGTAATTTACGCGCGAGATAGGTTGTATTGTGCAATGCAGTCAAGGAATGATAGTTGTTCAACAAATTACTGCATAAACGAAACGAGACACATAGCAGATTCAAACGAAACTGAATCACTGCGTACAAACAAAACCGCAATAATGACAAAACAAGGTAAGGATAACTGTACATTATATTTTCAAATAATTGGAAAGCAAGTGGCCATATGCTCTGAAACATGTTGGCCTTACGTGAGACCAATGGATCGAAGTCATCTGTTTACATGCATGATGGCAGCGAACCGAAATATAGTCAATTAAAACTTAAACGCTAAATTCAGTCATCTGTAACTGTTATGCAACACAGCAGAAGATAGTTTCTACTTTCGATTGATACGGGGGTAAAAAGATGAGGGATGTAGGCAGCAGTGATTCCGGTAATGATAAAAGAAAGTTGAAGACGCTCGACAGAGGACAGTCCATGGACTTGATTGAACACCCATTAAAACCTGTATCGGAATTGCAGAGGAAATCGTCCTTCTTCTAGCAACACTTTTTTGTTGCTCGCTAGAATAATGCTGTGTTCGACGTGGTAGGAGAAAGACAACGTAGATCGTCCCAGATCTCAGGAAAGATACATTGAGCTTTACAAGTGCCTCACTGATGTAATTGTTTTGTAGAGTTTTACAATATACTCTTTGCCCGCAGGTGATGCCTTTTTTGAGGACCGAAGAGCTCCTTCGCAGAAACCAACAGGAATTTCACAAGTATCGATCGTCTGAAACACACCTTGTCCTGTTTGTTGCCGAGATCTATAACGCTGTAGATAAAGGATATCAGGCAGATGTTGCGTATTCTTGAGTTCCTATAGCCTTCAGCACAGATGCAAACAGTCTCCCAATTAGCAAAACACATGCTGATAGAAATTCTGGGTGGATATGCTGTTGGGTTGAATACTTCCTAAACCTCGTAGATCAGTCTTAATGGGAATGTGGCGTAAGTTTCTTGTCATGCCTCATCATTTCCTTTCTTCACTGATATAGTCGCGAATGGTGCGTGAGTAGAATGATTTGCGGTAAAATCGCAATATGAGCTCTATTTTACCTGATTTTCTTGTTGTGGTCGTTTCGCGTCTATCACTTGGGACGAAGTAGTATATTCCCCGATTTTCACTGGAACGTAACGTTTCCTGGAAATTTCATCAGTAAACCTCCCCGTCATGCCCATTGCCTCTCTTGCAGCATCAGCCGTTGGCGTTTGTTGAGCATCTGTGTAACTAGGCGATCCCACAACAAAACTCGCTACTCTTCGTTTGATCTTATCTATCTCTCCTATTCCCCAACGTAGTAAGGGTCCAAGGCTCATGAGCAATATTTAAGAATCGGTCCCACAAGTAGTTCGCAAATCACTTCTTTCGTGTGTGAAAACTGCATTTCCTTATGAATCTCCCAGTGAATCTCAGCTTGGGATCTACTTATCCAACAATGTCTTTTATGTAGTAATACCACATTAGGTCGCAGCGGATGGTTAACCTTATGATTTTTTTCAATAGATACCGTTTACAGTGCTTCGTCGTGAATAGTGTAGTGGATTTTTTCGTCGAGTATTCTTTAAATCTTTTCCATCCTTCATTCCTTCTCTTCACAACAATAACTTCACTGTTACTATGTTGATATCGGTGTTCAAGAGCTGCACGTGGATTTTCCGTCACACATATGTATGTATCGTGTCTCCTGACCTTGCACGAAAAATGAAAAACTGCTTGCCACTGAAGGTTAATTTGTTTACAAAGTCGTCATTTTGAAGATGGTTATGCAGATCAGTGCATAATTTGTACGGCTTCACTCCTAATCGCTTATGTACGACGTTTTGCATGGTGGGCTGAAGAATGTTCAGATTGGTAGGCAGGCTTTGTGGGACTTTAAAACATCATGCCTCTCACACGGCCCACTGTCTGCTCTGACACGAGCTGTCGGACCTAGCCTTTTCCGTGGCACAAATAATCATCCTTCTCGACTTTCTTGCTGCTGTAAAATGGCGATGACTGCTGAAATTGGGCATGAAAAGCTCTTTGCTTACATTACCGACTGACAATGAAGTTCCAGCGCATGAAGTGTTTAGTTTACCCGGATTCGCAGCAATTTTCAACTACGGCCGGTGGGCCCTGTGTCAGTTGGTACGCAAAGTAACTTGCCGACAGTACGTTAAAAAGACTCTGAGAGCCCGTGCTACACGTATTGTGTCAGGTGTTACGTAATGTGTAGCCTTTCACATACACTCATTTTTAAAAAAATATTTCGTGAAATATATAATTACCCTGTATATTTAATTTGCAACAAACTAACAACACAAGTAAAATGATAACGATAAGAAAATACAAGAAAATCCACATAAGACGTTAGTGGTTTAATTTTTACTGTCAACACTCAGCAACTAACAACGCAAGTAAAATGATAACGATAAGAAAACACATGTAAAGCCACATAAGACGTCAGTGGTTTGATGTCTACTGTCGACACTCAGCACGGTACGTTTCTTATCGGGAAGGTTCTTTTGAAGCCGTATGTTGCATAATTGTTCTTAGCAAGTGAAGGAACGAGATGACAGAGGAACCGGAGCATAAGAAACTCTCTCCGTCCTGTATGGACTTGCTTAATGACTTAAAGTGTTCTTTTAATACAGGCTATTTACCTAAAGGATATTCGTCATGGAGGACAGTTTTCAAAGATTTTCTGCTGCTTTAATATTAGTGTGAAGGCAAGTTTTGTCATCTCTGTTACAACATTCCAACTAACGTGAACTGTAACTAATAAACATCCTTAGAAAGGTCTCCTAGAAGTAGATCCGGCAAACTTGCGCGATAAAACCGGGAAATCTAAATTTCTACCCCTCTTTATTCTGCTCGTCCTAACTGAAGAATTTCCACAATAACAGCTCAGGATACATTACGTCGCTCAGGCACCACACGGAAGCTAAAAGGAAGTTGCTGAAGCCCTCAAAGATTAACTTTCGTTTTTTCAAGCAAGTGAATGTCAGCGCTAACATAATGCTACTTCGCAGGAAGTCATCCCTACATTATGTGAAGATGTTGCAGGAAATGCAATTTCTCATTAATGAAGAAAATACACCTATTTTTTTCGTTGTGGGATTTTTGGGTTCACCTTGATGCTTAACACTTTGTTACACTCAGAGTAATACTCGCGCAAATTTCGTCATTAACAGTAATTTTTTTGATTTTTTTCTTTTCTCGTTTCATACCACAAAACTGTTACATGATACGTTTCATCTTACAGCAAGTCATTTGAATGGACTCGATTTATTTTGAAACTACATAACCTCTACACCGAAATGCCCTGTTTTTTAGGCGGTTCTAAACTAGTAAATCTTCCTTTGTTTCGGTTGTGACATATCAATTTGATACTGAAAGACCTAAAGTTGATGCCTAATTTTTTCATCGCCTGACGCGTTTTCATTGTTTCATTGTTGTCCGTCCAAGTGAGAATGGCATCAAATCAGGAGATGCCACAAAACGTGCTTTGCTGCGCAGAGTTTAAATGCATAGTTGTGGTCCTAAAGCAGTTTCATTCCATTTACAAGAAAGTAGCACTAGACACCAAAAGGGAAAAACCATGGCATAGGCTGTTTCCGTACACAGACAGCATTCTGAAACGTTCTTCCGAAGAACAAGTTGAGAATATTCACCAGGCGTTCCAACGAAATCCACGGAAATCAGTTCGAAAGGCTTCACAGAAACTTCAGATACCACGTACAGGTATTCGTACGGTCCTCAAAAAAGCGGTTGCGTCTATATTCACACTAGGTGCTGATTCTGCGGCGACAAAGCCCGACGACAAGCATCAGCAATGTGGGACTGTATGAGGAGTGCTCAACCGGAAGTCCGGAATCCAGCTTTCTCGTGGAGTGGAAGGTTTTCTAATGAGGAAACATTCAATTGTCTGAATCTGTGAACAAGCATAACTTTTACATTTGAGGGTCACAGAAACAACACAGAATCACGGAAAATGTGCCAGATAGCCCGAAACTGAACGTATGTGACACACCATGATTGGATGTGTCCCGGTATAGCAACAAGCGCCGGCAACAAGATCAATAACGTAACCGAAAAGAAGTCTGTGAGACGATGTCAGCCAATAGTACGCTGACTAGGACCGCACTACGACAGAAGCGGCCTCTACAAGAAGAGAATAAGCGCCGCTCCTGCCAGCCTCGGCCGGACACTAGTATACCCGGACTAGAAGAGAGCTCTAGAAGAGCCGTGACTTGTGACCCATATGAACTTGTACGATTCATTTGCAAGGACATTGTATATAGCTGAGAACATTGACTATTTGCATGTCACCGTTTGCTTGCGACATAAAGTAAGGTACACTACTGGCCATTAAATTTCCAACACCGAGAAGAAATGCAAATGATGAATGGGTATTCATTGGACAAATATATTAGACTAGAACTGACATGTGATTACATTTTCATGCAGTTTGAGTGCATAGATCCTGAGAAATCAGTACCCAGACCAACCACCTCTGGCCGTAATAACGGCCTTGATACGCCTGGACATTGAGTCAAACAAAGCTTGGATGGCGTGTACAGGTACAGCTGACCATGCAGCTTCAACGGGATACCACAGTTCATCAAGAGTAGTGACTGGCGTAATGTGACGAGCCACTTGCTCGGCAACCATTGACCAGACGTTTTCAGATGGTGAGACATGTGGAGAATGTGCTGGCCAGGGCAGCAGTCGAACATTTTCTGTATCCAGAAAGGCCCATACATGACCTGCAGCATGCGGTCGTGCATTATCCCGCTGAATTGTAGGGTTTCGCAGCGATCGAATGAAGGGTAGAGCCACGGGTCGTAACACATCTGAAATGTAACGTCCACTGTTCCGAGTGCCGTCAGTGTAAACAAGAGGTGACCGAGACGTGTCACCAATGGCAACCCACACAATCACGCCGGGTCATATGCCAGTATGGCGATGACGAATACACGCTTCCAATGTGCGTTCACCGCGATGTCGCCAAACACCGATGCGATCATCACGATGCTGTAAACAGAACATGGATTCATCCGAAAAACTGATGTTTTGCCATTCCTGCACCTAGGTTCGTCGTTGAGTACACCATCGCAGGCGCTCCTGTCTGTGATGCAGCGTCAAGGGTAACCGCAGCCATGGTCTCAGAGCTTATGCTCCATGCTGCTGCAAATGTCGTCGAACTGTTCGTGCAGGTGGTTGTTGTCTTGCAAACATCCCTATCAGTTGACTCAGGGATAGAGACGTGGCTGCACGATCCGTTACAGCCATGCGGATAAGATGCCTGTCATCTCGACTGCTAGTGATACGAGGTTGTTGGGATCCACCACGGCGTTTCGTATTACCCTCCTGAACCCACCGATTCCATATTCTGCTAACAGTCATTGGATCTCGACTAACGTGAGCAGCAATGTCGCGATAAGATAAACCGCAATCGCGATAGGCTACAATCCGACCTTTATCAAAGTCGGAAACGTGATGGTACGCATTTTTCTTCCTTACACGAGGCGTCACAGCAACGTTTCACCAGGCAACGCCTGTCAACTGCTGTTTGTGTATGAGAAATCGGATGGAAACTTTCCTCATGTCAGCACGTTTTAGGTGTCTCCACCGGCGCCAACCTTGTGTGAATGCTCTGAAAAGCTAATTATTTGCACATCACAACATCTTCTACGTATTGGTTCAATTTCACGCCTGTAGCACGTCATCTTCGTGGTGTAGCAATTTTAATCCCAGTAGTATATTTTATTCTCGCCAAGTTAGCTGAGAAATTTGGGGAGCTGTATATGTAAATATGTAAAATCCTATAGTAAAACGATTTTTGGGAGATAGGGGTGTCGGTAGGTGATGGGAAGGGATCCCACATCACACGTCCTCTCTCTGCTGTTGATCTGTACCTGAATCGTGTACCAGTACCGTTCACCAGCGCTGAAACTCAACTTCTGTCTATGCTAATGGTGATGCTAACTCAATAGATTTTCTTGCTAAGTTTTAACACATAACAATGAACACTGGAAAGTACATGGGTGCTTACGGCCACACCCAAGCGGTGTCGCGACCAACGTCTACTCTTTATTCAGTTTCCAGCCTGTAACATATTCGGAGGGATGGTACCGATGATTTCCACAATACGATTACAGAGGTCTTGAAGGGCCCTCACTGCAATGAAGAATTCCCTGTCCATTGCGTAGCCCCCACTCCCGTCCCCTCCTAAAAAAAAAAAAAAAAAAAAAGAAAACAGTCGAATGGTGTGCTGACACGAGAACTTTTCACGGGTACATCACGCCAAACCGAGCGCCCTGGTAGTATTCGAGTCAGAATTTTTCGAGTATCCAGTGACCAGTTAGACGAGTACCAACTTACTGGCGCCAAAGGTTTGGCTGCATATAATCAACCTGGGAAAAGCTAACGTCACCAACATGTCTAGGTACGTCGTTCCGGTGACAGTCTCCTCAGGAAAGGAGAATCATCATGTGGAATCCTTACTCACACGTCTCCTATAGGGTGCCTAGTCAGCTGTCCTCGGATAGTTAGACAACGTACAAGCAAATCATATTAATCGAGTTTATTACAGTAATTGAACTGATAATACACTACTGGCCATTAAAATTGCTACACCAGGAAGATGATGAGCCACAGATGTGAAATTTAACCGATAGGAAGAATATGCTGTAATACGCAAATGATTAGATTTTCAGAGCAATCACACAAGGTTGGCGCCGGTGGCGACACCTACAACGTGCTGACATGAGGAAAGTTTCCATCCGATTTCTCATACACAAACAGCAGTTGACCGGTGTTGCATGGAGAAACGTTGCTGTGATGCCTCGCGTAAGGAGGAGAAATGCGTACCATCACGTTTCCGACTTTGATAAAGGTCGGATTGTAGCATATCGCGATTGCGGTTTATCGTATCGCGACATTGCTGCTCGCGTTGGTCGAGATCCAATAACTGTTAGCAGAATATGGAATCGGTGGGTTCAGTAGGGTAATACGGAACGACGTGCTGGATACCAACGGCCTCGTATCACTAGCAGTCGAGATGACAGGCATCTTATTCGCATGGTTGTAACGGATCGTGCAGCCACGTCTCGATACCTCAGTCAACAGATGGGGACGTTTGCAAGACAACAACCATCTGCACGAACAGTTCGACGACGTTTGCAACAGCATGGAGTATAAGCTCTGAGACCATGGCTGCGGTTACCGTTGACGCTACATCACAGACAGAAGCGCATGCGATGGTGTACTCAACGACTAACCTGGGTGCACGAATGGCAAAACGTCATTTTTTTCGGATGACTCCAGGTTCTGCTTACAGCATCATGGTCGCATCCGTGTTTGGCGGCATCGCGGTGAACGCACATTGGAAGCGTGTATACGTCATCTCCATACTAGTGTATCACCTGGCCTGATGGTATAGGGTGTCATTGGTTACACGTCGCGGTCACCTCTTGTTCGCATTGACGGCACTTTGAACAGTGGACGTTACATTTCAGAAGTGTTACGACCCGGGGCTCCACCCTTCATTCGATCGCTGCGAAACCCTACATTTCAGCACGATAATGCACGACCGCATGTTGCAGGGACTGTACGGGCCTCTCTGGATACAGAAAATGTTCGACTGCTGCCCTGGCCAGTACATTTGAAAGGTGGCTACACTGAGCCACAGCTCCAGAGAGTTTTGTTTCGCCGCCTCCACTGGCAGTGATTATTGAGAAGTAGCGGAGGGCAGTGCTTGTTGAGAACTCGTAGTAGGGAGTGCTTGCTGAGATGTCGTAGTGAAGAGTTCTTGTCGAGAGGTCGTAGTAGGGAGTTCTTGTTGAGATGTGGTAGTAGCGAGTCGGTGTGGACATATTGTAATGATCAGAGTGCTTTTCATCAATATATATGAAGGTAAAAGAAAAAAATTTTTCCTTTTCTTTTTATTATCTCAATGTTTTAAATAATGCGTCATTACAGGTTCAGTCAACAAAGCATCTGGCTTGTGTTCTTGTCTTAGAGTGTAATTCTGGTTTTCTTGCGCAATTATAGTATTTCTATTTTTTTTAATTACTTCAGTATAAATGGTATTTAAAATTTCTTGTCTTGTTGAAGAAGAACTGTGCCAGATGTGTACGTTGAATCACACTCCCACACACAGAACAGTTACTCTTGTGCTTGTTGTTGCGTTGGTTTTATAGTTGCTGGGGACTTAATTAATTAATTGTGTTAACGAAAATTTTCATTTCATTCTTTGTTGTTGTTCTATGCAGTCAGATTGCGTACAAATACTAGTCAGTATTCTTTGTTGTTGTTCTATGCAGTCAGATTGCGTACAAATACTAGTCAGGGCCAACCGTTTACGAGACTACATAATCGGACATACAGCTACTAAAAAAAAAAAATATGATTTTCAAAAATAATAATTAAGCCCCCATGCACGTGGCGACCGCTGCTTCGGATCGTCCCTTGGAATTCTTCTGATTGTAAAAATAGTAGACAGTAGTATTGTTGTAGTAATTTGTAGTTTAGTAATTGTAGTCTATTTTGCATGTGTAGATTTGGTAATTGTCATTCGTCTAATGGTATTTCAAAATTTAATTTTTATTGTCTTGTCTACGTGTTTGACAATTTAGTGCAATTATTTCAATTGTTCGTTAATCGTGTTTGAGGGAAATATTTCGTGTGAATGGTATTGTTGATGATAATGTTTCATTGTGTGTAATTTTCATATAGTGACGAGTTTTGTATATTTTGTAAATGATTACGCGATCAATGAAAAAGGCAAAAATGATGGATAGTCAGAATAACGAAATTGTTAACATGGCGAACTCGCCAACACAGGAGAAAGGGATGATGAATAATGGAGTTGAAAACAATTTAATAAGTCGGGAAAATAGGCCGGAAACAGTTCAAAATTTTTCACAATCGAAAAATTTTCAGAATACGAGATTAACGACAAAAGAGATGGAGCAGTTGATGAGTGCAATATTAAATTTGAGATCTGAATTAAGAACAATGATAACACGATTAGACTCACGAATAGAGACATGTTTCAAAAATACGAATGATGAATCAAAGAAAGAAATTAGAGAATAAGTACAACCGATTTAGAATGCTCACAATAATAGTTTAATTTCAACAGAAATCAGACAAGAGGAACAGGACAGAGAACAGGAAGAAAAAGATCGCGTGATAGTACAAAAATTTTCAGAATTAAATTTACAACGTGCATACGATAAGGAAGAAATAATTGAAAGAATCGAGGAATCCGTACCAAATGACAGAATAAATAACTTAACGCAACAGTGTGAACAGTTAACTACTAAATGTGACAATACCGAAACCCGAGTCGCGACACTTACGGAAGACGTAAATAAACAGAAAGAACAATTAGGTGACTCATCGGAAAGAGTTGAGGAGATTTCAGATAAACTGACAAGTCTTAGTTTAAATGGGGACTGAGATTCGGATGATACAGCTCCATTACCATTTGCAGAAGCCGAAGAGTACCAGAACATAAATAAGCATGTTGAAAAACAGGGAAAATTTAATGAACGCATTAAAAGGGAATTTGAGACATTACAAAAGCAAGTTAAACAAATTGAAAGCGAAATCGTACGAAAAGACAGCAGAAGAAATTTCGAATCACAGATAGCAGAAGGGTTTGAAGAAAGTAATTTGTTTCATTTACGGGATGCAACAAGAGAGCGCCAGGCGCGTGAACTTGACAATAATCGACATTGGGACAGGAACAGTTGCGGTAGGTCTTTGTCGCCACGAGGTGAAAACTTTGATTATAAACACTTTTTGACTGTTCGGAAATTTAAGATCCTTCGTAATTCTAAGAATGAGATACATCCATGTTCATGGTTAGATCAGTTTACGTACGCACTTCCGCCAGATGTGCCACAAAGTCACAAACTGGAAATTATGTGCGGCTATTAAAGTCCTCAGGGGATTCACTACACTAAGTGAATATGTGCCGTAGCGTGCATAGGGCCCCGAGCTGTAGTGGTGCTATTTCCCTTTTAGTTTTCTGCACCGCTGCCTACTCTTTTACTATTCTTTGCATCTGTCAAACCAACTCTTCGACTATCAATCTATCTAGAGAGTAAGTAAACAATAACCGGATATGACTATTTTACCCAAAAGTGATTTCGGAAATTACCATTTGCACTTACTGTATCTTCAGCAGCATTCATTCGTAGTTTAAACGAAATCTTACCTGTTTGTCTTCGTGACAATATTACTTCATATGTTGATATTCTTATTGCTAAACGTTCTTGGAGTGAGCACAACAAAATTTTGGATTCATTATTACGTATTTTTGCAAGAGTTGGCATTACAGTGAACTTAGAAAAATATGAATTTGGTCGTTCTCAGGTGAAATTTCTTGGTCACATTATTTCTACAGAAGGTATTCTTCCTGAACCAGAAAAATTAGACGCTATTCGTAATTATGCTGTTCCTACCACAAAACGTGAGGTTCGTAGTTTTCTTGGTGTCTGTAATTTTCTTAGACGCTTTGTTAGATTGGACGATTTGGCCACACCTCGTTTTTGTGATCTATCTGGAAAGTTCTTTTTAAACGAAAATCGGTCGACAACTCTGTTTAGTTAGTTTGTATTCCTGATGAGTGGGTTAGTAAGCTGATTTGGTATACGCATTTCAGTTATGCACACTTTGGTCCCAGAAAATGTTTTCATAAATTACGGGAAAATTGCTACTTCAGTAATATGGAAAAACGTATTCGATCTGTTCTGGCCAAATGCAAATTATGTCAAAAGGCTAAGCCGCCAACAAATTCTCACAGAGCACCATTGTTTCCTATCATTCCAGCGAAATTAAAGGTCGACTTGTTCGGTCCAGTGGTTCGTTCTACTAATGGTTTTGCGTACATTTTCGTAGCAGTGGAGTTGACATCAAAATATGTGTGTTTTACACCTTTACGCAAAGCAACAGCTCGTTCAGTATCTAATGCTTTCATTAACCATTTTCTTAACGAAGTTGGTCATGTTGATAAGGCTATATCAGATAATGGATCACAGTTTCGTTCTAAAATTTGGCTTCGTACTCTACGGCGTCGTAAAATTAAACCAATTTTCATTTCACTTTTTCACCCTCAATCTAACGCTTCAGAGAGATGGATGAAGGAAATCAATAAATTGTGTCGACTTTATTGTCATCAGAATCACACAACGTGGGGTCAGTATCTTGATATTTTTCAAAACATTCTGAATGAACTTCCTAATGACTCAACTTCTTTACCGCCAATACTGATATTAAAAAACAAAGCACCGACAAATCGCATATCTGAAATCGTTCCTTTTCCGCCTTCACGGAAACTGCGATATTCTGAAGATGTCAACCTGGCTCTACAAAATATTGAATCTGCGGCTGCTAGAAGAGAGAAATCAGCTAAGCGTCCTGGTCGTTTAAAAATCTTGTCAGTTGGTCAAAAGGTGTTAATTAAGTCTCGTCGTTTGTCTCACAAAGGAAAAGGCTTGTGTCGCAAATTTTTTCTGCTTTATAACGGTCCATATAGAATTCGCAAAATTATTCATGATAACACTGTTGAAGTAGAAACTCTTAAATCACGACGCTCTAAGGGAATACATCATATATCAAACGTTAAAATTTTTGTGGAATGACATACTTTCGAGAAACCAACAGTTTACGTAAACATGCAGCGAATACAAGGATACCGCGCTGTGTTTTGGCGGCGGCATATACTCAAAACAACAGTCAAGTCTGCGCGCCGCACAAGGCAGTCGTTAACCGCAAACAATTGCTTCCTACGTCACGCTCCTACACCTGATCGAGCGCTCAGTGCGAATGCAGTGACAGCCGTAAACAAATACACAGTCTAATTTCTCCGACTAAATTCAGTATAAAGCTATAGTGACTTGATGAATTATGTTATTAACGTTCAGTATTTTTCAGGATACGGTTGTATAAAATATTTAAGAACTTCAGGTAAATTCTGTGTGTCTCCGACGTTAAGAGGACTTGCTATCGAGAAAATTTCAGAAAGAATGTAATTTCCAAGAAGAAACTAATAAACTAAAAAGGTAACCATTAATTGAGTTTATTTTTCAGGTAACATATTTCCACTTAGGTACGTACTTTAGACGTAATTTGCTGCTCGCAATTACGTGCTTCATACTTTGTGCTAATTTCATGTTCTATGAATTTACTTGTAAAGCGATGTGCTTGCGTACATTTGCTGATTTTTGTCAATGTTTTATTAATGAACAGGGTTGTTATTTCTATATATTATGCATCGCTTGGCTGCAATGCTTTTTCACTGATGTCATATTTTTTTATTATGTGTCTGCTGTGCTTATATATTGAAGTTATAATTATCACCTGATTAGTTGTGCTGATATGTATGTAAGTTATACTTTGTGATTTATCTGCTTGCGCCTTCATGTTTACTTATTAAGATGACATATGAACATTTATTTGCTTATGCTGATATGATGCTAATGACCTGTTTAGTACATAAGATATATGTTTGCTGCTATGCGTATGGATTGCATATTTATACATTTCTGTTTGTTGTCATAACTACTCTTTAATTTGGTATATAGAAATGCTGATATACTGTGTACAAACATAGAGTTTAGGTCACACTATTGTATTAATTGGTAGAGCCTCGTTGTAGGGATTGTGCTGAATCCACTTGTTGACATTCTGTTCTCTACTGGTATATTTACTCGCTATTGCATGTTTTGCCTGCGCTCAGTGCATTATATTTTTAAGATAGGAAAATGAACTGCTATAATTCGACATAAACGACATAAGTACAAGAAACTTCATAGAAGTCACATGAGCTGGAGGTTTTATGGAAGCTGTATAAATTTATGCTAATAGGAAGGAAGCTAACGACATGACATACCAAAACTAGGTTTAGACCATTGACAGTTATTACACTGCATTTTTCGTGAGCAATTGAAATACGAAGGGACGCTTGACACAAGAAATACTCCACATGTTTGCTTCTGTTTGCCATAATTCTTGAAGTGGTGTACACACTGTGAAATATTATGATCATTCACACTCCATAATTGTACTTAATTACTGAGAGTTATTCGAACTAAGTCTGTTAGAGGTCATGTATGCATTTCTTTTATTTAATGATGGACAAGGTAACCAAAATCCATCTTATAATTTATAATGAGTAGAAGATTTGGGTCAGATGGATTACACAGAGGTTGTGTGTTGACAGTGTGTCTTCGGATTGTATGGGATGATGAGGTTTGCATTAGGATTTTATCTGTACTTGTTGGAGGAGACTGACTAGAGGAAATAGTTGTTATGGAAGTGAAATGATATTGGCGATAAGGTTTATATGTGCCGACGTATTGAAGAGGTATTATTGAGGTATTGAGATTATATGAAGTTGATGATTATTGGAGTTTTTGTGGACAAGAGGTAAGGTAAATGATATTGATGATAAGATTTATATGTATTGACGTAAGAGGTATTATTGAAATATTGAGATTATGTGATGCTGATGATTATTGGAGTTTTGGTGGATAAGAGGTAAAGTAAGTGAGGAGCATATTTTTTTTTTTTTTTGTTGGTCTATATGGAACAAGGAGGATGAAGATAGCAGGCTACAACACTCAAGTAGAAGGAAGATTGTCTACACACATTTTGTTAAATCAATAAGCAGTACATATTTTTTTTTTTTTTTTTGGAGAGAGGAAGTAATTGCATTTCTTGGCTCACTGACAGTTGTTCAGCAACCATACATTTTGATCTGGCTTGGCAAACATTGGTCTTGACATGATGACTATGACGTTGACTTAACTATTATTGACTGTTATACATTGCTGCCACTACTACTTGATCCACATGATGAACATCAAATTTTGACAGAATTGCATTTACACAGTTAACACTATTCAATTACACAGTAGTACTTAATGTGGATGAAAGATGAGTGAGTGTGTTTGGTGTGTTTTCCTTTCCTAATCCTACCCACCTATCTCCTAAATATTATTTTATTTGTTTGTAGTGGCTTGCACTGACACCCATAAATATTATTGGTTTACTGATATTTGAGTATTTGTAATAGTTAATATGACAATTATCTGATATCATTTGTGTGTTTATTAGAATTTGTATGTTTAGTGTAAGAGCATTGAGAATAATTTTGTAAAAGCAGTTGTATGTGCATTCAAACTATTGTTCATGCCTGAACTGTCTGATTAGTGATGGTGAATATTATGAACTGTTATCTGCACTTGTTCAACATTGATGTGTGACACTTAGAAATGTTTAATTTCTGCTGATGAACTGTGTGATTAGTGATAGTGAATATTATGGACTGTTACCTGCACTTTTTCAACATAATGGGTGCCACTTAGAAATGATTAATTTCTGCTGATGAACTGTGTGATTAGGATAGTGAATATTATGGACTGTTACTTGTACTTTTTCTACATGATTGGTGCCACTAGGACATGTTTAATTTCTGCTTATAAACTCTGTTGAACAGTGTGATCAGTGATGGTGAATATTATGGACTGCTCTCTGCACCTGCTCAACATTGCTGGGTGCCACTGATGGACTGCTTGTACTGAAATAATGTAACTTGTTGGGGTCTGCACCTGTTCAACATTGCTAGGTGCCACAGATGGAACTGCTTCTACTGAAATAATGTCACTTGTTGCTGTCTGCACCTGCTCAACTTTGCTGGGTGCCACTGATGAACTGCTTCTACTGAGATAATGTCACTTGTTGGTTTCTGCACCTGTTCAACATTGCTGGGTGCCACTGATGGACTGCTTCTACTGAAATGATGTCACTTGTTGCAGTGTGTACCTGTTCAACATTGCTGGGTGCCACAGATGGAACTGCTTCTACTGAAATAATGTCACTTGTTGCTGTCTGCACCTGCTCAACATTATTGGGTGCCACTGATGAACTGTTTCTACTGAGATAATGTCACTTGTTGGTGTCTGCACCTGCTCAACATTACTGGGTGCCACTGATGAACTGCTTCTACTGAAATAATGTCACTTGTTGCTGTGTGTACCTGCTCAACATTGCTGGGTGCCACTGATGGACTGCTTGTACTGAAATAATGTCACTTGTTGGTTTCTGCGCCTGTTCAACATTGCTGGGGGCCAATGATGGACTGCTTCTACTGAAATGATGTTGCTTCTTGCTGTCTGCACCTGTTCAACATTACTGGGTGCCACAGATGGAACTGCTTTTACTAAAATGATGTCACTTGTTGGTGTTTGCACCTGTTGACCATTGCTGGGTGCTGCTGCTGGAACTATCAACTATTTGTTTTTTTTTTGAATAATTAAAAGTATTTTATGTGAACATTTGTATAAACTGATTTTTTTGTGTATTGTGTAAACTATTATGTAAAGCCACATATATGAAAGAATTTGTATTGCCTACTGTATTTTATATATTAGGTTATTGAAAGGTCAGTGCAAAGCCAAAATTTTATCTAATTATGTGATATTTACGTATTAATATTATCTTTTATTTTTGTCTGTATTTTTTTTGACGAATTTGGTGGTATTTTCACCACCAATGCTGGCAAAAATACCATCAAATTCTAGCCCGTGGAGGAAGGGCATATGAAAGGTGGCTACACTGAGCCACAGCGCCAGAGAGTTTTCTTTCGCCGCCTCCACTGGCAGTGATTATTGAGAAGTAGCGGAGGGCAGTGCTTGTTGAGAACTCGTAGTAGGGAGTGCTTGCTGAGATGTCGTAGTGAAGAGTTCTTGTCGAGAGGTCGTAGTAGGGAGTTCTTGTTGAGATGTGGTAGTAGCGAGTCGGTGTGGACATATTGTAATGATCAGAGTGCTTTTCATCAATATATATGAAGGTAAAAGAAAAAAAAATTTTCCTTTTCTTTTTATTATCTCAATGTTTTAAATAATGCGTCATTACAGGTTCAGTCAACAAAGCATCTGGCTTGTGTTCTTGTATTAGAGTGTAATTCTGGTTTTCTTGCGCAATTATAGTATTTCTATTTTTTTAATTACGTCAGTATAAATGGTATTTAAAATTTCTTGTCTTGTTGAAGAAGAACCGTGCCAGATGTGTACGTTGAATCACACTCCCATACACAGAACAGTTACTCTTGTGCTTGTTGTTGCGTTGGTTTTATAGTTGCTGGGGACTTAATTAATTAATTGTGTTACCGAAAATTTTCATTTCATTCTTTGTTGTTGTTCTATGCAGTCAGATTGCGTACAAATACTAGTCAGGGCCAACCGTTTACGAGACTACGTAATCGGACATACAGCTACTAAAAAAAATAAAAATGATTTTCAAAAATAATGATTAAGCCCCCATGCACATTCTCCAGATCTCTCACCAATTGAAAACGTCTGGTCAATGGTGGCCAAGCAACTGTCTCGTCACAATACGCCAGTCACTACTCTTGATGAACTGTGGTATCCCGTTGAAGCTGCATGGTCAGCTGTACCTGTACACGCCATCCAAGCTCTGTTTGTCTCAATGCCCAGGCGTATCAAGTCTGTTATTGCGGCCAGAGGCGGTTGTTCTGGGTACTGATTTCTGAGGATCTATGCACCCAAATTGTGTGAAAACGTAATCACATGTCAGTTCTAGTATAATATATTCGTCCAACGAATGCCCGTTTATCATCTGGATTTCTTCTTGGTGTAGCACTTTTAATGGTCAGTAGTGAAGCAAGAATACTACTAGGTCGTGAAAATTGCAAGGAATTTTAGAAAACTGCAAACAACGTGTAATACAGAATTTTTTCAATGATTGCCTGGGATGTAGACCACTTGGATAGGTTTCCGGCCTGACCGCCAGCAGAAAGCTTTCGAGTTACGTAAATGCTCACCATTTACAAGCTGATCGTGCCTGCTGCCATCAACACATCCTAAACGTTTCGTGAGTCCACAGGAAAAAATCGAAAAATCACGAGAAATTGACTAGGTCAGGACAATTAGGAATATATCAGAGCATAGGCGAGAACTATTGAAAGAAGTACCATTCGTTTCAATTTTACGCCCCACATAGCCATAGTTGCCAGACCTTTGAAGTACTGAGTATAGATAATGGAGCGAACAAAGTTCAATTTTGTATCGTATAATCTGTGATGTTATACAAACTTTTCGACTTTGTTGCTTTTGTAGTTGTTAAATCTGTTTTATAGTATTTCTCGTATTTACGGATAATTTCAAATCTGAAATTACAACGAAATCCGGACCATTAGCTGCTCACAGGCGTTGATAAATATCAATGAGGACAGTTGACAATGTCTTCGTCGATCGGGACTCGATACCGGGATCTCCTGCTTCCATGGCAGACGCTCTCCGCAACTGGGCCATCGAGGACACAGAGGACAGTGCGACAACAGGGACTTATCTCTGGCACGCTCCCAATTAGAGCCACATTTCCAACTTACTGTCCACACACCACGTTTTTAGTGCCCCTGCCCACTATACTCATTACTCGCGACAGTCAATCTACCGATTCCCGTAAGAGTTTGAGCAATGTGAGTGCATCTGCACCGAAGAAGATCATTGGCCGGTAAGCCTTATCTATATGAAGCCTTATCAATGTGAAGACACGTCCGAAAGAACATATACTATCTTCATGTATATAAGGCTGACCGGACGATGATCTTCTTCAGTGCGGGTGCACTCACATTGCTCAAATTCTTACGGGAATCGGGGCGGGGCACACATTTTTCACTCTCCCCGTTGATATTTATCAACGCCTGTAAGCAGCTAATGGTCTGGATTTCATTGAAATTTCTTTCTTAGAGAGCTGCAAGAGCAGATACTACCTTCATATTCATATAATTTCAAATGTTGTATTACTCAGAATAGTAATATATTGATTTCACGGAGCTAGGCTAGGCCAATGTTGCAAGCACAGATATAAACAAATTATTGTCATTTTAGTACCAAATTTTGTGTTCCGTATCTCAATCAGTATAAGACAAATCGGATGGGATCACTTTGTGGTTCGTCTGGCTATATATCTGACTGTTACGGCCTGTTTTTTTCAGAAACGATTAGAGGTATCAAGTTGAAATTTATGTCACATACTAACGTTTACATTCCCTAGGTAACGTTGAAAACTTAAAACTCCTAAGTCAGTGCTACCAAAAGCTACAACCATCAATGTCACACAATTCGCTACTCCCAAATTCCTTATCAAAAGCTGTAGGGTACTATCCGTTCAACTCGAATCACGAAATCTGACGACAAGGAAGCAAAGGAAAATTTACAATTAAATCATATAAAAATATTTTTCTATCATTTGTAGTTAGTCTGTGTCTCCCTGTCTATTAAGACCTTTTTTTCTCAGGAACGGGTAGAGGTATCAAGTAGAAATTTGTATCATATATTAAGGTGAATGGTCTTCTAAATCAATGAAATCACATATTTTGAAATGGAAAACTCACTCATCGTGAACTATAAATGAACTGACCGTGTACATTTCGGGCATCGTGGTCTCACAGTAAAAGGTGGGCCTGAAATTCGCGATGCTGTGAGATTGGATGTCTGTTGGACCACAGAGTTATCGGTCTTCTTCATCTTTCAATCACCTTAATAGTTACCAGAAACAACGCGTGGTTCGGATTCCACGTTAAACTGTAGCTCCATTTTTCTACCCTGAATAACTGGATAACAGGGATAGCTTAGGGACAGCAAGTAATCTGTGTACGTAATTAAGTTAGCACAGAACTCTCAGACGTTACTCAGTAATTGCGCCGGCCTCTGTCGCTGAGCAGTTCTAGGCGCTTCAGTCTGGAACCGCGCGACCGCTACGTCGCAGGTTCGAATCCTGACTCGGGCATGGATGTGTGTGATGCCCTTATGTTAGTTAGGTTTAAGCAGTTCTATGTTCTGGGGGACTGATGACCTCAGATGTTAGGTCCCATAGTGCTCGGAGCCATTTAAACCATTTTTACTCAGAAACTCGCTAAAATTAGTGGTGATGGCGAGCGGCAGAGGGGATCATGGTTTGAGGAGTGGGCGTTGGCGGGGAGGTGGGGAGGTGGTCTCGGGTGAACGTAGCAAAACTGACCTCCTCTTTCTTCGGAATCGAATCCTGGACCCTGTGTCCTTACCTGACGCGATAGTACACTGATAGTCATAGCCGCAGACACTAATTTAAGATGTCAGCATCCGATTTACGGTTTCCAACCATCATGATCGAGGGCAGTGACCACATAACCCTTACGATATAGACATTAGACCACTAAAACCTTTTGTAATCATTCGCTGGGAAGTGACCACGGCCCTGGCTAATGAGTTCCATGATGCGAGTTCGATGATGTGACTCCTTCTAGTTTTTATTCTGTCTGTAGACCGTGGGTAGGCAACTGAGTGCCTGATATCCCCTATGGTGGCAGAGCGCACGGCGACCGACTGCTGTGCGTTGATAAGATGTCCGACTTGGGGCGTTCTAGGAACGCCGGTCGCCTTTATCGCTGACGTCGCTGCCTCGTCAAAGCGAGACCGGAGGTGCTGGAGAGCCTCTGAAAAACACTTTGTACACGGTCAGCCTCACCGTCCACGTAAAGAGGCGGAGCCGTCAGAAACTGCCAGTCTGCGATTAGTACACGCTGCGTGGAACTTCAGGCAACCGTCTTACAAAACTGACGTTTGGCCACTGAAATCAAACATCTCACTTATTACTTGCTACCTTTCAAGACCTAAAGTAAACGCAGTGTGTGCACTTGCTTTTGTTGTCTCAGCCGTTTGCACCCTTCGTGTAGCCGGCCTATGTGGCCGTGCGGTTCTAGGCGCTTCAGTCTGGAACCGCGTGACAGGTACGGTCGTAGGTTCGAATCCTGCCACGGGCATGGATGTATGTGATGTTCTTAAGTTAGTTAGGTTTAAGTAGTTCTAAGTTCTAGGGAACTGATGACCACAGAAGTTAAGTCCCATAGTGCTCAGAGCCATTTGAACCCTTCGTGTATCTCGTAACTAAGCTAAATATTATTTACTTTACTTACTTTGATTCTCTACTGTCCTTTGATAAGTTATCTCAACCAGACCTTCAGGTAATATTCCTCAACTACATGTGGATGTTTCCAGGAAGATTTCAAATTCTCGCATCAGATATAGAACGAAGACGCGAGAATACATGGGAACTTTTACATCTAGACCCTAGCATAAATGTTGTAACATGTCCAGAATTCTGCGGAAAAAATACAGATACTAGCTAGTAGTTTACGGAATCCACAGAGCCCGAAGAAAGGAAGAAAAATGGTACTGGAACCTGTTTGACACTAAGAGTTTGTTAGCTCTGCCTATTAAACAACTTCTACAAAAATAGGAAATACGCAAAAAGTAACTCATTGACCACGATGGACAGGAGTGCCCATGAAGATTCAGTAAGCTCTAGGTTCTAAGATACTGCGATGGGAATATCTTGTTTTGACAATAACTTTGATTATTCATAAGTTTGTGTGACTGATTTCTGGTGCTCTCGAAGTCAGTATCCAATTGCATGACTTAAAAGTGTTAAAGGGAAAATGTTCTTCTTGCGTTCTGCGTCACCCCGGTTCCCAGAAATCTTCAAGATAGACGTAGACTGTGTATATTGTATCACAGACACAGCCCCTTTGACTGTTCAGGGATGTCACTAAACCCGCCCAAAGATGTGAACAACCATTCACGAGCAGCGCCTAATAGACGGAGAGGGTCCGAAATCCGATCAGTTCCAGTCATTCCACCAGGAAGGAGGTAAACGGCAAGTGTTGTCTGTAGTTCAACCATGGCTAGACTGCCAACACCGCGGTTCGATCGCTTCCGCATTGTACCTTTGTGCCAGGAAGGGTTCTCAACAAAGAAGTGTCCAGGCGTCTCGGAGTGAACTAAAGCCATGTTCTTCGGACAGAGAGAAGACACAAGAGACAGGAACTCTCGATGACAGGCCTCGCTCAGGCCGCCCAAGGGCTACTACTACAGCGGATGACCGATACCTACGGATTATAGCTTGGGCGAGCCCCCACCACAAGCTCGGAGAAACCCTGACAGCAATGCCACCATGTTGAATACCGCTCTTCGTGCAGCCACAGGACATCGTGTTACGATTCAAACTGTGCGCAGTAGACTGCATGAGGCGCAACTTCACTGCCAACGTCCATGGCGAGGTCCATCTCTGCAACCACGACACCATCCAGCGCTGTATAGATAGGCCCAACAACATGCCGAATGTACCGGTCAGGATTGGCATCACGTTCTCTTCACCGATGAGTGTCGCATATGCCTTCAACCAGGCAATCGTCGGAGACGTGTTTGGAGGCAACCCGGTCTGGCTGAACCGCTTAGACACACTGTCCAGCGAGTGCAGCAAGGTGGAGGTTCCCTGGTGTTTTGGAGTGGCATTATATTGGGCCTACGTACGCCGCTGGTGGTTATGGAAGGCGCCGTAACGGCTGTACGCTACGTGAATTCCATCCTCCGACCAATAATGCAACCGTATCGGTAGTATACTGGCGAGGCATTCGTCTTAATGGACGGCAATTCGCACACCCATCGTGCACATGTTGTGAATGACTCCTTCAGGATAACGACATCGCTCGACTTGAGTGGCCACCATATTCTCCAGACATGAACCCTATGGAACATACCTGGGATAAATTGAAAACGGCTGTTTATGGACAACGTGACCTACCAACCACTCTGAGGGTTCTACGCCGAATCGCCGTTGAGGAGTGGGACAATGTGGACCCACAGTGCCTTGATGAACTTGTGGATAGAATGCCACGACGAATACAGGCATGCATCAATGCAAGAGGAAGTGCTACTGGGTCTTAGTGGTACCGGTGTGTACAGCAATCTGGACTACCACCTCTGAATGTCTCGCTGTATGGTGGTACAACATGCAATGTGTGGTTTTCATCAGCAATAAAAAGGCCGAAAGTGATGTTTATGTTGATCTCTATTTCCATTTTCTGTACAGGTTCCGGAGCTCTCGGAAACGAAGTGATGCAAAATGTGTGTGTGTGTGTGTGTGTGTGTGTGTGTGTGTGTGTGTGTGTGTGTGTGAGGGAGAGAGAGAGAGAGAGAGAGAGAGTGAGAGAGAGACGTGTCAAGACATATTCCTGTAAACATATTGTTTGACGTGAGTCTTTCAATCACTTAAACATGGAAAAAATTTAAATAAAGGGTACCGTGTACAACACGGGAAAGCTCTACTCTTTGCTCTTAATGTAAAACGTCGCTTCGTATTTAAAAAAAAAAGGTTAATTCTAGTGTTTTAGTAGGCTTTGTCGTTGCGATGCGCAAAAAAGAACTAGAGAAGATGTAAATTTACCGTGACTGAAACTGTCCCTTAATGCACTTCAACAGTCTGAACGCTTTTCTTTTTACGCAGAATTACCCTCCAGACGATTAATTACGTTTGCACAAACTTCTTTATTAATCACGCTTCTGAAGGTTGCAGTTAAGTGTGTAACCACCTCTAGACACCTTTGTGAATACCCTATATGAAAACCGAGGGAGGTGGCGCAGTGGTTAGCACACTGGACTCGCATTCGGGAGGACGACGGTTCAATCCCGTCTCCGGCCATCCTGATTTAGGTTTTCCGTGATTTCCCTAAATCTCTTCAGGCAAATGCCGGGATGGTTCCTTTGAAAGGGCACGGCCGATTTCCTTCCTCATCCTTCCCTCACCCGAGCTTGCGCTCCGTCTCTAATGACCTCGCTGTCGACGGGACGTTAAACACTAATGTCCTCCTCCTCCCTATATGAATATAAAATATTATAAAATTACTTTTCAATAGAACGTTGGACGCTGATACTAGTCCTTTGACGAAGAACTTGTCTCGACGTGGAGTCCATTCCTCATTCCAATAGGAGGAAGTTCCGCATGTCGCAGCTGTAGGCTCTGCTGATGGTGCTGAACAGTACTGGATTGCGCGCTTAATGAGCGCCTGGCGGCGGCGGGCGCCACCATTACGCGACGACACACGCTTCGAAATCTCCAGGGAGCCGTCAGCAAGCCCATCCAAGGGCCGCAACGCTAATTGAAACTCGCACCAGCGCCTCGCGCACGCCAATCCTCGTAAGCACAGCCGGTTTCTTTCTGCCAGAAAAGATCCTCTCATAGCTGCTTCAAACCCTGCTACAACGCTTTTGTTTCTCATTAAGGATCAGAATGGTTCAAATGGCTCTGAGCACTATGGGATTTAACTGCTGAGGTCATCAGTCCCCTAGAACTACTTACACCTAACTAACGTGAGGATGTCACACACATCCATGCCCGAGGCAGGATTCGAACCTGCGACCGTAGCGGCCGCGCGGTTCCAGACTGTAGCGCCTAGAACCGCTCGGCTACCACGGCCGGCAAGTGTTAATCGAATGGCTGCTTTTATCGGAGCATGATGTTTCTTCTCTGGAGCAAGTGTAACATTACCGCTTGGTTTCCTTAATCTCGCGACTCTCTGCTACAACGTAGTTCCTAACCAGTTACTTCTAGTCCGATTTTTCTAACTTTTCCAAGCGAGGAATTTGTCCCATAACTGTCACATTACGATGGTCCCAAGAGCCGTTCGGAAATCGGCCCACCTTGTACGATGTACAACCTCAATTGGTAATGGAAAATTCAGTTAAAAGTGTTACTGCCCTAAGCCAGTAGGAAATGTTTGTGCAATGTATTAGGATCTGGAGCAGGGCTTAATTTCGTCCCGTAACGCGCAGGAACGGCGTTCGGGAACCTCAGAGGGAATTTTCTATCAACTCACTGGAATAAGATGACTAGGCGAAGATTTAAAACAGTAAGCGTCTGTTAAATTACAACAATACATTAATTTGTCGTTGCGCCGGAACCAGTGAACATGACAATGGGTGATCCAGTGTTATGAGATTAGTAGGGGCGCGTGGCGAAGTACTGTGTGTGTGTGTGTGTGTGTGTGTGTGTGTGTGTGCGTGTGTGTGTGTGTGTGTGTGTGTATGTGTGGTAAACATAAGATGAACATCGTTCCAAACTTGCGATTGGTCAAAATCGCCATTTGTTTACGAGTGCCAGCAACCTGAGCGGTGTAGCAGCATGGCTGTGTCTTATCTACACAGAAACTCTGCAGGCCACCGTACGCTGCGTGGCGGAGGGTACCCTTTACAACTACTAGTCATTTCCTTTCCTATGCCGGCCGGTGTGACCGTGCGGTTATAGGCGCTTCAGTCTGGAACCGCGTGCCCGCTACGGTCGCAGGTTCGAATCCTGCCTCGGGCGTGGATGTGTGTGATGTCCTCAGGTTAGTTAGGTTTAAGTAGTTCTAAGTTCTAGGCGACTGATGACCTCAGATGCTAAGTCGCATAGTGCTCAGAGCCATTTGAACCATTTTTATGACAATGGTAGCTGTTGTATGGTTCGCGCATGGATCTTTCAGAGACGCACGAATCTCTACTAACCTTTGCATGTCGTCATTTGTGCGTTCTCTTTTGAACCAAGAGCGCAACAGGCTCAGCTTTCTCAGCATCTTCCGAATTCCGTTATTAAATCATGGTGAATCCTCCTTCATCCTGTATCCATTTCATAGGCACATAAGTCTCCAGATCACTATTTATAGTCTGCTTAAACACTGCCAATAATTCCTCTACATCCATCTTACTGGAACTAAGTGATGTCAACTCACTTTCTAACTGAGCTGCTAGCAACTGCTTATCTGCTCTGTATAGCGCAAAAACCCTCCTAGCCTTCTTGACTGATTTATTGACTTTCACAATCATAGTTGCTATAATGACATCATGATCGCTAATCCCTCTATCTATAGGCTACTGACACTGTAGATAGGGTGCGACCTATTCATAGCTACAAGGTCTAAGATACTTCCACAGGTGTGGGCTGCCGAACTAGCAGATGAAGACAGTTTTCACAAAAAGTGTTCAAAAGTATTTCGCATGTCTGTCTGTCTGACCCTCGGCGATGAATCCATAGACATCCCAGTCTTCACTCGGTAGGATAAAGTCGCCTCCAACTACTACAGCATGATCTAGGTATTTATGCGCTACTGACCTTTGAATGACTCTAGACTACCTTTGAATGACTCTAGAACTGTCACACCGGAATCGGGTGGTCGGTAAAAACATCCAACAATTAACTTGGTTTCACCTACACCTGTAATACGTGACCAGATAACTTCACTATCACACTCAACCTCGACCTCAATAGTGACAATATTTATCTCGACTGCAATGAACACTCCGCCTCCTATGACCTCTAATCTGTCCTTACGATATACGTTCCATGATTCGCTAAATATTTCAGAGCTTTCCACTTCGGGTTTCAGCCCCCTCTCGGTCTGAACAATAATTTTAGCGCGATAACTTTCCTGGAGGCCAGTAAATTCGGGAACATTGTTACGAATACTTTGACAGTTTACTGAAAAATTTTGACAGTCTAAATGTCTTTACCCTGAAATCGGCCTGACTTCCCTCGCTGGGTATCGACTGGCGAATGTTTATCAGAGCACCTCAAACTAACGTCTAGTGTAAGAAACCCTTATGCACTTTACAAGCACTCCGTTACCCGAGTAGCTGATTTCTTCGTACAGTAAACCGCAGACCTATCAAGAGCAGTGTTACAAATCCCCACACGATAACGCAAGTCTAGAAATTTGCAACCAAGACCGTCTCAGAGTCGATGAAGCCTCTGGTTGAGACTCTCCACTCGGCTCCATACCAAACGACCACCATCAACTCTCGGAACAGTGCTACAAATTGCAAGGTCTGCTTGCACCCCACACATGAGGCCAGCAGTCTTCACCACCTCTGCCATTCGCGTGTACGAACTGAGAATCGCCTCAGAACCTATATGACAAGTGTCATTGGTGCCTACGTGAGCCGCAACATGCAGAAATCTGCGCCCTGCATGCAGACCCACCTCTGCATCTTGGATAGGCCTCACGACAGACGTACCTATTGCGTATTGGCTTTCTTTGCAGTCCTAACGCTATCTGCTTAAGGAGCTCCATAACGCTCCTAATATTGGAGTTCCCAATAACCAGTAAACCCCTCCCCTCCTGGCCTGCTCAGACCCAGCTGAAGGAGCGGCCCCAGTCCATTCACAGGGTGAATGGGCGAGGACAGGCTGCTGGTCTCCACATTGGGCCTCCGCCTCGAGTGACGCGAACACGTTGCCACCCACCACTCACCCTGATATGAGGCGAATCTAACTCGTCGGATGCACTAGGAGGTGCGTCGGCAGCAGAACCCGTGGGCACAACAAACGACACCTGAGGTGTCCCATGCGATGCTCCAGATTGTCCGCCACCCCTACACCCCGAGGCAGCACCCTGTAGTTGACTAACCGTAGCCAAAGGAGCGTTCAGGTCTTCGCGAACTGTGGCCAGCTCCTCCTGTACCCGCACACAGTACGGACACCTACTAACCATTCTAGCAAGACTAACTGAAGAACTAAACTACACTCATGCTCATAAATTAAGGATAATTGCAGAATGTGGTGCCACACAACGTGGCACTACTCAAAACTGGCACTAATAGCATAGACACATAGAGAACACACACGACACAGATCTGTAAGTCCCCGGTATTGGTGATAAGTTGATGATGATGATGATCTTTGGTTTGTGGGGCGCTCAACTGCACGGTTATCAGCACCCATTCAAATTCCCAACATTTGCTCAGCCCAGTCTCGACACTTTCATGAATGATGATGAAATGGTGAGGACAACACAAACATCCAGGCATCTCGAGGCAGGTGAAAATCCCTGACCCGGCCGGGAATCGAACCCGGGACCTAGTACTGAGGAAGCGAGAACGCGACCGGAGACCACGACCTGCGGACCGGTGATAAGTTGACAAAACCGTCCCGAAACACATGTGCTACAAAATGCCACTGTTTCCTGCGTATATACCCTGACATCATTATGGGATATGGTCACCATGCACATGTGCACAGGCCGCCCAACAGGTTGGCATACTGTGGATCAGGTGATCGAGCAGCTGGTGGGGTACAGCCTCGCTTTCTGGCACCAGTGACTGTCGGAGCTCCTGAAGTGTCGTAGGGTTTCGAAGACGTGCAGCGATACGTCGACAGAGAGCATTCCAGACGTGCTCGATGGGGTTTAGGTCTGGAGAACAGGTGGCAACTCCATTCGTCTGATATCTTCTGTTTCCAGGTACTCCTCCACGATGGCAGCTCGGTGGGGCCGTTCGTTATCATCCATCAGGAGGAAGATGGGACTCACTGCACCCCTGAAAAGGCGGACCTGTTACAGTTCCTCTGTCAAAGACATGCAGGGGCGTATGTGCACCAATCATAATCCCACCCCACACCATCAAACCACGAACTCCATACAAGTCCCTTTCAAGGACATTGAGGGGTTGATATCTGGTTCCTAGATCATACCAGATGGAAACCCGGCGAGAATCACTGTTTAGACTATACCTGGACTCGTCCGTGAACATAACCTGGGACCACTGTTCCAATGGCCATGTACTGTGTTCTTGACACCAGGCTTTACGGGCCCTCCTGTGACCAGGGGTCAGTGGAATGCACCTTGCATGTCTCCAGGCGTAAAAAACATGTATGTCCAGTCGTCTGTAAACTGTGTGTCTGGAGACAACTGTTCCAGTGGCTGTGGTAAGGTCCCGAGCAATGCTATCTGCAGTACTCCGTGGCCGTCTGAGGCACTGATGGTGAGATATCGGTCTTCTTGTAGTGTTGTACACTGTGGACGTCTCGTACTGTTGCGCCTGGACACGTTTCCTGTCTGCTGGAATCTTTGCCATAATCGTGAGATCACACTTTGTGGCACACGAAAGGACCGTGCTACGACCTGCAGTGTTTGACCAGCCTCCAGTCACCCTAGTCTTCTACCCCTCATAACGTCATCAATATGTGTTTCTTGAGCCATTTTCAACACACAGTCACCATTAGCAAGTCTGAAAGCGTCTGCACACTTACTCGCTGCACCGTACTCTGACATGCATTAACAAACCTCTGCGTATGTGGACTGCTGCCAGCGCCATCGTGCGACGACCGCAGGTCAAATGCAATGCATAGTCATACCCGAGGTGATTTAAACCCTCAAACTGCCCACCAGAGCACTGTTTCACCATGTATCAGCATTATCCTTAATTAATTAGCATGAGTGTATAAAACCAGACAGAATCCTAGATGTGAAACTTGCTACCGTCCTGACGTGTCACAGCTGAGCTATGTAGCTGGCAGTTAAAGTGAGCAACTACTGCGCTACAGAGTGAATGAATTTACACTTTACAAAAGCGCGAGATTAATCCTGTTGAACAGAAAAACATACACGGAATTTAATAAATATAGTACGAGGAAAACACAGAAAAAGATAAACGGTTGACTTGCCACTCAGTACACGTGTATCAACCGAGATAGGGAGTCTGAGCAATGAGAAATGACGTAAGGAGGGTTTGAACATGAGCGTCAATATAATGTGATTTCAGTTAATCTTGTTCCTTTGGTGTTGTAGTTTATGCCGTGACTGCTGATGAACGGTACGCACAGCGCACACATGACGAAAATTGGGCCGATACGTAAACATGTTTCCCCTGCCCGTGGCGCTCAACATCTTTTCCTCCTTCCCTGTTCCGGGCCCTTGTTAAAACATAGGTCGACGCTCAACTTGTCGTGGATTACCTATATAGTAGAAGGGAGCTGAAAACGCTGACTATTTTCAATTCCCGATGCAAAACCCAGGTGCGCTATATGTTTGACTCCTAAAGGTGCGTTTACACATACTCGCTGTGCGGCTGTGGCTTGCCCCACACGGAAATGGAGGCGGCCATCATGGGCACAGGTGTGAATGTACTCACACGCACCCACATTTTGAGCAAGAGGTATGTGCCTACACATATGCTTCTACTTGCGTGCGGGGCAAAGTAAGTCGTACGGCGTCTATTTTTTGTTTTGTTTTTTTTGGAGGGTTTGGGTACGGTTGAAATTACATGTTCACTTATAGTGCTCGTGAGAATAATTACGTGTATATGGGCATAAAGTGCCGTGTGTATGGGTAACAGAAAACGCGGAATGTCTCGAGATGTACTGTGACAAACAATGTCAGCAAGCATAAGTAGTCATGTTGAAAAATCCATGTCACGACGGCTACCTCTCCAGAGCAAAGAAGGGCTACCTCTGCCTCCCCCTTGGCTAGGCCTGTTTGCCCTGCTGTGCTGCCTCGTTACTTTCTGCTCATTAAAGCTGCGGCTCTGGTCTCAGCTGGCCCGCACGAGACCTGGATTCCCCCCGTACTTAGAGCAAACTGCGCTGCGGGACTGAAATACACCGGAAAAAAAAATTTGCTCAGGACCGAGACTGGGAGAAAATTAAATTAGCTCATTTCTTCCCCTTAATAAAGCCCACTGCAAATTTACACGAGACACACCACACGATTTTATTTCTTAGATGTTTATTAATTATTTGAGTAGGTTACTTCTTTCATCGTATTTAACTGCTGCGTAAGCTGATGATGGAAAA
The DNA here is from genome assembly GCF_023864345.2 of Schistocerca serialis cubense. NCBI lineage: Eukaryota > Metazoa > Arthropoda > Insecta > Orthoptera > Acrididae > Schistocerca > Schistocerca serialis. The sequence continues at coordinate 936,448,457 of NC_064638.1, forward strand.
GTAATAGTACATTCTTCACAGTTTCACAGCAATATGCTAAATCATGGTTAATATCTGATGACAGTAGAGTCGTTGACGATATCTCAATGCAAACGCTACAGTACAAAAATATCCATGTCAGCGGACCTTGGAAGAAGAAGAATCTGCAAAGGTAATCTATTATCACAAAAGACACACGTGTGATCTGTTTACAGCAACACCTTCATTACTGTTTGAGCGTGTATTACTTGAGCTACGAACTGTTAATTGAACTAGTCCAGTTACTCTTGAAAACTGCTGTGTGGATGGCGGATTTCTATTACAAATGCCATGACTTCGGTAACTTTATTCCAAATAAATGTGATAAACGTGGAATTTAATTCATAGATGCCTCAACAAGTGAATTAAATTTAGGCTCAATAACAGTATCAGTAGGTTTTTGAATTCAGAACATAACTAATTAAATAATAGTGTTACTAAAGAAGCAGTAACAACATATTAATGCAACAGAAAGGAAGCCAGATGTATCTACAATTTTTCTATTTAATACGGGTAGTGTCTCCGTCATTTTGCTCCGCTGTAAATCTTCATCAATAATTAATTAGCAACATTTATCCATGGCAAAGTTTTGTTTCCCACACATTGGCTATCCCATTTTTATTTGTTTGACTTACAACACACGCGAATCTACTGAATATTTAGTTGCATAGTGGACTCAGTTTTATGCTGTTAATCTGAGAAAACCGTACAGGTACGCTAGTCACTCTTGGATGCCTATAACGACGATACACTATTGTTGTGTTCTCAAGCTTTCAGGCAACATTCTGGCCTGTAGATGGGAAGCGTAACGTTCAAGACAGATCCTTAAATCTATATTCGTAATTGCCAAAATTCTCATGGTTTTTTAATTAAGTTTTGTTTGATGTTTAACCCGTACTTTTAAGTCTTCCTTTGCTAGGTCCATTAATACTCTATGAGTTCATAGATATCAGCTCTACCCATTGTCCTTTGTTTGATTAAGTTATTTCTTACTAAACTAATTGTTTCCTTCACAGGTATGTTTGTATATAGGTTGACTATGTGAAGAGATGCAAATTTAGCTGTGACTGGGATTGGGATATCTTTTATACTATTGATGAGCTCATAACTGTTTTTGATGGAGAAGTTATTTTCAAATATATATGCCTTGCGGATAATATCATTAAGTTTCTTGGTGATATTATAGCTTGGACTATTGATGGAGTTCACAATGGGATGTAGCGGACATTCTGGATTTTGAATCTTAGGCTGTGATCTCAGTTTTGGTGCTGATGGGTTTATCACTATATGTGTGTAATATACAAATAGAAGTAAGATTTCAGATCACCTGATGTTTGTCCTTGTAGTAATTTATTTATTTATTGTATTTTGTGCTCTCATATTATCGCCAGTCTGATTAAAATATTTGCCATTATATTGACTTTAATACATGTAAAAAAGAACAAATTACATCTCTGTGCAAAGTTGGCCTGTGTCATATCTTTCTGTCCAGATCTTTGTTACAAACAACAGTTGTAAAGCGCATGCTGGATAAGTCTCGCTGTCAGTGTGTATATTAATACAGTTTGTGTGGAAGTGTATGTAGTGATATAACAACTGGACATCAAAATGAAGGCAGACAGATGGGCACTAACCGAAAAAAGCGGCCTATACTGTCGCAGTAAGTAAAAAACTAAATTTACATCCATATCGACAGATAAGCTATAGTCATGGCGATACATTGAAGTGTGTTCCATCTTTTTGTCATATAACCAGCACCCAGCATTATGCTACCAATAATGATGTAACCTCCTGAAACCATCTGAAGATGAACTTGAAAAGGTTCGAAAACCGGTTTATGAAATAAAACATAATTATTCAAAAAAGTGACTGGTTGCAGTTTTGTATAACTTATTAACATTTGAATTTTTAATTGCTATTGTTCCTGTAATGTACGTTTTCTCGTAAACTAATCAAGCAATAAAACAGAAATTTCACAGTTTACCTCTGCATAGGAGGTTAACAATACGTGTGGAACAGATTTTTGTTTCAATTCATAGTTGCTATGAAATTAATTTTTCGGTTTTGTGCTATCCACGACTGCTGTATTTTTGTCAAATCTTAAAGGAGAACTTTTCTCAGAGAAAAGATAACGGAAAAGTGCATCACAGAATTATTCAATAAGTAATTCTTAAGAGCTATGCCAAATTTGAGGATCTTAATTTTTGTAGTTCCTGAGAAAAGATACATTAAAGCTCAAAAAAGTCAGTTTATGCCAATTCGCATTTAAGGTTTGTATTTCAATTTTTGACTATATCGTTATACTTCTAGTGACTGATGCTGTCCATATCCATAATCTTTATTCTCTTCCTCACCTTCCTGAAGTAAGCTCTTTGCCTAACACTTTTGCCTAGACAACCTTTTGCATTTTTCCTTCTGCTACCTGAGCTTTGTCCAGTCGCGCTTCATCGACGCTTGTGAGCATCTTCACTGTGAATACAGCAGAATGGATGCCTAGTCTCTGCAAGCACTTAATCCTACCTACATTTCGACTATTGAACATCACATGCAGCTATCTTCACAACAACTGAAGACACGAATTCTGTTTTTGGACTACACATCCATATAAGGTGACTGTAGCTCTCATTTGTATTATGTTTTACCTGTCTTTGGTACTGCACACATCATTATCAATACCTTCATTAATTTCCTTCTTCAATGAACTCAGTGACTTTGTCGAGAATTGTTCTTTATACTTAGGAGTAGCATCTGTAACACTTTTATTTAAATTTCCTGTACCTTTCACACATGAAATTCGGCATTTCCTCACTTTTTTTACGACCCATTCCGAGCAAAACAGTTTGATATATGCAAAACTGAAAACTGAGATTAATTTGTAGCAAGTACTACTAAAAAAACACGCTGTGAACAAGGGAACAAGCAAAGATAATCTTTCTTATAGCGATCTAGATTCATCTGCAGTTCATTTCGATTGTGTGAACGAAAAAAAAAAATTCTAATGTAGAGAAGGTGTGGATCACAGCATAAGCAGAGGGTGTTTGGCAGGCATGGACGCCCAAAAAACTTTTTAAAAACATATTAATAGTCAGAACTCGATTATGAAACTTTGCAATGTTATTCTCAAAGTATCAATCTAATAAATTAAGAAGTAAAAAAAAATCCATTTTTTCGCAATTTTGCCCTACATCTGCGTTTAAGCACCACAGAACACGTGGCCCATCCACGTAAAGCGATTGCCAATGGAATATACAAAGAATTCAGCCGATTCCAAATAGTTCTTACAGTTTCAGCAACTTCACTTCTTTGACGGTATGTTAGAATCCTGTTTTAGTGAAAATATCTGCTATATAGAATGGGCATTCATGTAACGAGCAGCAGCGAAATCTTCAGCTTCAAAAATTCACTGACCGGATTCATGGTAAAATATGAAATAGGGAATTTCCATGTGACGTTGGAAGTGGCAAAGAAGCTCCATAGTTAAGAGAACTCGCAATTAAGAACGTTGGCTCTCAGGTCTATGTTTTCTCACTTGGGCATATAATTATCCAGCTTATCTACTGATGTCCGAATACGATGACAGTTTCCGATTTTATTTGTAACAGCAACGCTTAGTATAGGACATAGATTTTAACATTCAAATTTGATTATGTTGTCGGTTTTGATCTCTAATTTAATGTTGAAAGCCTGGATTCATAGAGGAAAAGATTAGATTAATTACAGTACGCACGAAGGCATCTAAAAAATCATTCTTCCCGCGTTCCGCACGTGATTGGAACGGCGAGAAACCTGAATAAAAGACACAGTCGGACGTATCCTCTCCCGTGCACTTCATAGTGGTTTGCAAATAGTAGGTTTAGATATAGATGCAGATGAAAACATTCCTTATAGTTGAGATATATACTGAAAAAGCTAAAACGTATGATGTTTTCATTGTTCCCGCGTTAGGCGTAGAGCAACAGTGAGTAAACTTAAAAATCAGGCTTTTTGCAGTAAAAACACGTGTAAAATATATTATTTTATTGGAAAGAATTGTGAATCTTCAAAAGTCCTTACCTGATTGATTTCCAGATAATTACTTAGTTTTAAATATTTTAAATAAGAATTATCTGTACCAAGACGACCCTCTTAACCTGATTTGTTTCTAAAGCGCAGCGAACATATTACGGTGATATTGAGCATATTTATTGAAGAACATTCTCGTATAAAGACACCTGTTGCTCTGAGCCGTTGATGGCGAAAAAAGATGATATATCTCCGTTATGTCATTTTTTTATCTGCACCTTCGCTTCCACGTTAAACGTATTTTCTATTAGTACCTTTGTCTCCTGGAGGAAAAGAAAGCGTAATTTGTTTGACCTCCAGGACGAACACATCGTTAACATTGATGTCTACATGATGATGTCATCCTAAAACGACAACGAATACAAACAAGAGGAAGAGCTAATATGGGCTGACATCCGTCACGTAGACCGCGCAAACTTACGTAACAAGCACAAAACAGACTGTTTGTTCCTCAGCGATGCATAGTGTAACCTCCCCACCGCAATTTTTAAAAGAAAATATAGCAATACTTAATAGAAATGGGAGCCAAGTGTAACCTCCCCACAAAAATTTTAAAAGAAAATAACGATACTAATTAGAAATGCTGATGGACATGGCTCTATGCGTAACCTGCCTACAATCAAATGTACTGACAATGGCAACAAATGAAATTCGCAATCTGACTCAATTATAAATCCTTCAAAAAAAATTAAAGTCCATTCAGTGACAAGAAAATTCAATTAAACCGAAATATCGGTTTTTGGCCCTGTGTAAAAACAATCAGAATTAAAGTCTTACCTCAGAATAAATGGATGTCACATATCTGCTCTTGTTGTTGCTCACCACTTGGAGGAACTACATTGCAAATAATAATATTCTCCTTTTTTTTGTAATTCTAGTGAAATTTTTCTTCAAAAAGAAGTGGAATGAAATGGGAAGTGCAACGAGATCTTTAGTTCAAAAAAAATTAAACTTTTGAAAAAATGCTTTTGAAATAAAAAATTATTATTGGGAGACTTGTTGGAGAATAATTACAATAAATAAAATTTTTCATTATCTAATGATTATATTAATTAACAGTATACCTTATTCCTCATCTTGACCATTGTTGCCGACCGCCTACATCACACAACCGCACTGGGCTGCTACTACTGACCGACCGCTCTGCATGACGACTACAGACTGAGTACTGCTCTCAACTAGACAGAGCTACAGACTCGCAACGACTGAACTGACAGACTCGCAACGACAGACTGACTGCTACTCTGCATAGCGACAACTAACTCGCAAAGACTACTACTGACTGAGAACCGCTCGCAACACTCGCGCGGTCAAGCGCATACTCTCTGGTCACAGATGCTACAATGCCTCGCCATCGCTGCTGCGTTACATACGTGTTTCATAACCCTCCACTCGGGGGGCAAAAATTTGGCAGCGATGGTGAGTCATTTGGACTTGCCAAGCGCGGCAAAATTTTTCTTTAATTAACAAAATCCTACAACTTACAGAATATTTAAATGTTGTGCACACGCACTAAGTACAAAATATATCAGACAAGGACAAAATGTGAATACTAAACATAGTAGCAAATCAGAAAAAAGTATATACAAACTTTTTGACAGATAAAGTGCACAGGCACTGAAAAAATTCTTTAGCATATGCAGAACAAATAAACAGACTGGCAAGAATAATTAGATGTAGTACATAAAGTAAATGTTGTGCACACGCACTAAGTACAAAATATATCAGACAAAGACAAAATGTGAGTACAAAACATAGTAGCAAATCAGAAAAGTATATACAAATTATTTGACAGATAACAAAGTGCACAGGCACTGAAAAAATTCTTTAGCATATTCAGAACAAATAAACAGACTGGCAAAAATATTATGTTGACAAGTGTACATGCACTGAAAAATGTCTTTAGCATTTTCACAACAAATAAACATAATGGCAAAAAAAAAAAATTCATGTCCAAAGTGCACATGCACTGAAAAATGTCTTTAGTATTTTCACAACAAATAAACATAATGGCAAACATCATGTCGACCAGTGACATAAGTGTACTCACACTGGAGTTTAGCGAATCGAAAAATGTATAACCTATGAACATAAATGACGTTACCAAAAAAAATTTTTTCTTTATGTGACAAGAATCAGGATAGGAAAGGGAAGGATTGCATCATGGTTGTAGCACTTTAGATTGCACACAGCTGCTCTGAAAGTCCATATCTTTCCACAGTAGTACAACACCAAGTGACACAACTTGAAGTTCTTTTCCCATCAGAATTTATCAGTGTAGCCAAGACACTGAACTGTCGTAGTAATGTTCCATGTTTTCATTTTGGCAGTACATTAGGTACACCAAACAGTGGGACCATAATAATGTCTTCATCGCTCATGGTGGTGGACAGCATGTCGTGTCAACACCACACTCTTACAAGGCACACCAACGTAGAATTAGTGCAAAACCAAATATAGTGCTCCATGATCACTGGGATAAACAGGACAAATGGACATTGCAGTAATTCAGGGTAGTCAGCTTATGAGGTGAAGGACATCAAGTCACATAATATTGACAATTACAGTCTTCATTGATAGTTCGTGGCATTCATAGCCCAGTTATTGAACATTTCTGTACCAAGTATGTAGTATTACAGAAAAATGTTCATTAATTGTTTTACATAGAATCAGTAGCCTTCTTTTCCTGGTTACAAAATATTATGAAATAATCGCATTCTTTTCAGTTACAGAGTATAATTAAGAATCATTAACCTTTTCCTAATTACAGTTAATTAATCATTTGTCATTAATTAATCATTTGTCTAATTACAGTTAATTAATCATTTGTATAATTACAGTTAATTAATCATTTGTCGTTAATTAATCATTTGTCTAATTACAGTTAATTAATTAATCATTTGTAGCCTTAATTAATTACAAAGCATTATTAAACAGTACCATAGTTAATTAATTATGTGTCATTTCAATCTATTAAGAATCATTAGTCTTTTCCTAATTACAAAGCATTATTAAACAATCACATTTATTTCCAATTACAAAGTATGAACATTGAAAACAAGAGTTAATTAATGGCATAATTAATAACAATTTCGTTGATTGACATTAATTATTGGCACTCAGTGGCCATCAAGTATTGAATAGAATAAAACATAGTTCATCATTCAGTATTATTCAGATCATTACAAAGTCATTATTAAAAATCAGTTAATTACAGTCAAATCATTAGTAATCACAGGCATTACAATAAACAGTGGTAGTTATTAGCTAGTGACAAAGCATTATTTTGAATATAGTCTCATTAAGAGGTCATTACTCGAGTGACATGCTATTCAGAGTTGATCAGTATTATTCAGAATTATCATAAACTAGTGACATTATGTGGGACTGGTAATACATTTTTTTGGTAGCAATGCATTGCGTTGGGATCGATAATTAATTGCTGAGGCATAATACTTTTTGCTTTTGACCTATTGCTGCAAATGAGGATAGGTAACGTCATTCGTCATGAGTCAGCTGTAGCAAGATTATGTAACAAGGCAGTACATGTGATCACATTTATAAATGATAAACACAAATGGGTAAAAAATATAAAAATGCAAGTACTAGAACAGGTATAATAAGTAACAGGTTTAGTAAGTGTCATGAAAAACTTCTCCTGGAAAAAATACAAAAACGGATTATTGACCTGAAAGAAGAAACGCACACTATGCTGAAAAGTAGTGAACTTCGAATTAACAAGTAGTGAAATGTGTATAAAATGTGTTCCATAGCTGTCCTTTCCAAAACTTTCCGTCATCCTACTATGCAATGTAACACCTGCTGTCAAAGCAAACCGCAACAAATACTTAAATAACTACGTAGCATAAAGAAAAAAAACTTCATTATCCATATCATCATAACTTCACCATTATCATCACCTGTAAAGAAAAACTTCATTATTCATAATACCATATCCTTCGTCATTATTCATCAGTATTCACTATCATCTGCAAAAAATCACTTCATTACTCATTACATAACTATTCCTTATCTCTAGCATATTTCATCACTAAAACTAAGATGTGTAGTTCTCTCTGACAGCCTGCATCAATCACCTTGTATTCTGAAAGAAAAAATTAGTTAAGACTGCTATTCTTCGATGAGTATAGTATATTCTTGTTAATGTTTGTTAATCCTGATCCATTTACTCTTCCTCATAAAGTTATTGCATCTCCTTTCGTTTATTCCGTAGGTGAAATTCCCATTTATGTTAAATTTATTTCTTAGAATCATCATTCCTTTCTGAAATTGATGAACAAAGATTAATGTCTTGCATTTAAATCCTATACCCACTAAATAATGACTGGTTTATGGTGACATAATTAACCCTACAGCATAACATGACAGAAAACGTAATATGTCCAAGACATTGACAGTGTTCGGATGCGAAAAAATGTACACAGAATAATACAATGCAGTAGCAAAAAAAATGTGAAACAGTCACGATGTTGAGATGTCATAAGGCAAAAAAAAAAAATGTCAAAGTCGACTGGTGTGTGTTATATCTTAACTATTTCATAGTGCATACAAACAAAACTGGAGTACAGTCATATACACAAAAAAATGGAAAATGTGCACGGTCTGATGTGTAACGACAAGAAGAGCGACCTGCTAACCTTACCTTGCCGGGCACTTGCCAAGAAAAAATACGATAATCATCAATAAGTAGTCACATAAATATAATTGCAGAAATAGTCGTAAATGTGTAAATTCATCTGGAAAAATATGCATGGTCTGATGTGTAACGACAAGAAGAGCGACCTGCTAACCTTACCTTGCCGGGCACTTGCCAAGAAAAAATACGATAATCATCAGTAATTAGTCAGGTGAATTAATTGCATTAGTAAATGGCATCATAGTGTGTTGAATCATACAGTGGTTTCACTCAATAAACGGTTTAATGTTTGAGATATGGTGATTGCCTTTCGATTTTCTGGTTCTCAAAGTTTCGACGTGTACAACATTGGGGTGAGGGATGCTGCGAATCCGATACGGACCTGCGTATAGAAGTTCAAATTTACTGCACTTACCTTTTAATTTGCTGGATAAATAGTGTGTACGTACTAATATCTTCTGTCCAACGTGAAAGTCGCGGCGTGTACAAACCTGTTTTTGCTGTCTTCTCCGGCGCTCTGCGGCACGTTTGATGTTGTTCAGCGCAATGTCAATTATTTCGTGGTGTCGTAGGCGACGATTTTTGGGGAATTCTATTAATTCTTTAATTTTGTTCGGTGGTTCAACGTTTTTCAGTATAACAGTCGGAGATAGCATAGTGGATTCATTTGGAATGGAATTAATTACATCTTGGAATGAGAGTATGTGTGTATCCCAATCAATATGTCTTTTGTGGCAGTATATTCTGCACAGCTTACCAATTTCCTTCATTAATCTTTCACAAGGGTTCGAAGAAGCGTGGTACTTGGATATATAGATCGGAGAAATGTTTCTAGCTCGTAACATGCGTGTCCATACACTACTACGAAATTGAGACCCATTATCAGAAATTACTTTCATTACATGCCCTACATGAAATAGAAAATGTTTTACAAATGCTTTCGAAACAGTTTTAGCAGTAGCTTTGCGTAACGGAGTGAAAGTAACAAATTTTGAAGTGAGCTCAACAGCGACAAAAATGTAGCAAAAACCTCTGTTAGTTCTCGGAATCGGACCAAAAATATCTACTGCGGCCATGTGTCTTAATTTCACAGGTATAATGGGATATAAAGGAGGAATATGTGAAGTGGTGTCTGATTTAGCTTTCTGGCAAATTTTACAAGACGCTAAAACTCGTCGTATACGTTTTTCCATGTTGGTAAAATAACAGTTCTGTCTCAGTATAAGAAAACATTTTCGTGCTCCGTAATGTGCGTAACTTAAATGAGTGTACCAAATTAGTTTGTTAACCAGTTCGTCAGGAATGCATAATAACCAAATGTTGCTGTCAGGATGAGAGCGGCGAAACAGAATGTCATTGCGTACAGTGTAGTGGTTCCTAATCGTAACATTTTTCCTATCTTGCCAAAGGTGTTTAATTTCTTTCCACACATTGTCCTTATTTTGTTCTTGTGCTATGTCCTGTAATGACGATGAAATAAAATTTTCAAATGCAACCTGCTGAATGTACATGACACTGAAATTTGCTTTGCAGAAGTTGGTTGCTACGTCTTGCTGATTGTTACTGAGAGAACGCGATAGTGCGTCTGCTATAACATTTTGTGTGCCGGGAATATGAACAATCGTAAAATTAAATTCTTGTAAATATAGTTTCCATCTACTTAATCTGTCGTGAGTAAATTTAGCTGAAAGCAAAAATTGTATAGCTCTATGGTCTGTGTAAACGGTGGTATGTCTGCCATAAAGAAAGTGCCGAAATCTCGTAAAAGCCCATACAACACATAATGTTTCCAGTTCTGTAACGGAATAATTTCGTTCAGCAGGTGACAAAATGCGACTTGCAAATGCGATGTTTTTGATTACAATTGAACCATCTTCTTCTATTTCCTGGAAAATGTGTACGCCTAAAGCGGTGTTGGAACTGTCGGTGGCAATGGAAAAATTTCTAGTAAGATCTGGGTGCGACAAAAGTGGTGCATTCAACAGAGCATTTTTCAAATAACATTCTCGTGAGCAAAATTCTGCGTGTCAAAAGTAATGTTTGCGTTACTGTAATATGCAATCTGTGCTGTATCTGGTTAAAATCTATCGTACGTGTTATTATTTACGGGAGAATGTTGTGGCATATCCACTATATGAACTGTTCTGTTATTTCTTACTGACGTGTTACGCTATGGATGACACCTATTGTCTGTTCCATTCATGATTATTTGTTGTTGCTGATGTTGTTGCTGCTCATAAGATCGACTGTTATTAAATGTACGCTGAAAATTGTGCTCATCATTCTTTTTACGTCTGTCCTAATAATCATTCCTATACGGTGTATTGCGATAGGAATTGAAATAGAGTGTTGTCTGTACGTAGTTATTTCTTTGCTGCCATGCGTTACTATTTGTTGGCGCTGAGACTATACATGCACGCGGCGAAACATTAAAGTTTGGTTGACCTTGTAGACTGCATTGTTGGTTAGGTATGCTAAGCGGCTGACTTTCATGCTATTGTGGTGAAAAACATCTATTGTTACAAAAATATGGTTCCGACTGCTCAAAATTTTATACATACTGATGATTACGATTTTATCTGTAATTAAAATTACGGCGGTACTGGAGTGCCTACTGAAAATTGTCACATTCGGTAAAAGATTTGTCGTATCCGGTTTTCATTACATACGTTTCTTAATACTAGGTAGAGCAATAGTTAAAGAGCAGTTTGGATAGATATAAAGGATAGTAGAAGAAAAGGCAGCAGTGCAGAAAACTAAAGATGAAACAGCACTACTACAGCTCGGGGCCCTATGCTCGCTACGGCACATATTCATTAAAGCGTAATGAATCCCCTGAGGTCATTTACGCACTGCAAATAAATTTTAGCTTTTGTGTTACAGGCAATAGCGGTAAAATTTCAAAGGCAAATTGTTGTATTCGTGCTAATTCAAATTTCTTCATTACAGGCAATGCTGTTGTAAATACAAAAATAAATTGTCGCATCTGGTTCAAAGCTAGTTTCTCCATTACCGATAATAGCGGTGAATGTACAAAGATAAATTGTCGTATACAGTGCAAATCGTGTATCTGTGTTCTGTCATTATTAAATTCTTTACATTTGCTTACAAATGCAAATTGCTCGAAATCTACGTTCTCGTCACTCAGTTTGATAACACGTTCAGGTTTGTGTGTGAATCTGTTCGTCTGTGTCATTTCGGATTTCAAGTTGCGTAGCTTTTCAGATTTTAAGTCGCGTGGCTTTTCGGATTTTAAGTCGCGTAGTTGCTGTAAATTGCTCACATTATACACGCTGCGTGACTCTGACACATGTTCATAAAGTGGCGTCTGTTGTGTATTATTAACAGAAGTGTTTTTCATTTCTGTTACTTCTTGTTGTAAATTTGATAACTTCCTACGTAACGTGTTGTTAGATGAATCGATCTCATTAACTGTCTGCTGTAAATTTTGAAATTCAGGCGTTTGGATAAATGAAACCGGTGCAGTATCGTCTGATTTATTGTCATTAGTATTTTCGATAACATCAATACGACTGGCCAATTCATCACATTTTTCAGTCAGTATTTTAACCTGATCATCGGTTTTAGAATCAGATGCATTAATCTGTTTTTGCAACTTGCGCGTAGTTTCGCTCAGTTTTTTAACATCAGCTTTGATGACATCGCAATCCTGTGTTAGATCTAGTTGTTCGAATCTATCTGTCACTGTTTGAATATTTACTGTGTGTGTATCCGTTTTTGCTTTAAGATCAGAAATTTCATCCCGTAATTCCGCGTTCAATTGTTCTATGGTATTAATTTTGTCGGACACTGTAGTAATATTATTGTCTACATACGTCTTCGCTTTCGCGAATATTTTACGTTTGTCCTCTTGTCTCTGTGCAGTGATTGTTTCCATGACTTGTCGTTTTACTTTGTTTTGATCTTGAATAAATCTGCGGAAACGCGTATCACTGTTCTGTATGTGCTGACTAAAGCGCTCGTTAATCTGAGTGTTCTGCTGTTCGAATTTCGCGTCTATCTTTGCGTCCATAGTGCGCGAAAGTTCTACCGTCATTGCTTTAAACTCGTCCCGTAATTGTGCAGCTTTTTCAGAGCATTGTTTAGCGACTCTGCTAATTTCGTCTCTGAGTGTTTCTGTTGCGGCTGTTTGCATTTCTCTTAATTCTTGCGCAACAGACTTAATTTCTTCGCTATTTTTTTGAGAACAAGCCTCAATTTCCACGCGCAATTGTTCCTTAGTGTCATGGCACTGCGCGGCAACGTCTCTAATTTGTTCACTAAGCTGTCTGTTATCTTCCCTAAGTTGTTTGAAATTTTCACTCTGTTGTTTATTATCTTCCCTAAGTTGTTTGAAATTTTCACTCTGTTGTTTATTATCTTCCCTAAGTTGTATCAGTATTGCCATAATTGGATCCGACCCAAAATTACCATTTCTATTATCTGTACTGTTCAATAGTGGATCTGGAATTGTTTCACTTTCTGTAACCATTTGGTCATTCTGAAATTTACAAAAAGGTTTGTCAGTCAAATGTATACTATCAGTCATTGTTTCGGAATTAAATACATCTGTCCTACTTTGTGTGATCTGTTCATTTTTATTAGACAGATTTGACTGTACATTACTTGAATTTTCCAAATCGGGTGTGTTAAGCTCTACAGCGCTCATTACCATAGAGCATTCTGCGTCATCAATTGTCGTCAAGTTAACAGACGAGACAATTGAGTTCGTTTGTTCATCATTAAGGTGAAAGTCATCATTAGTGGTTGGAATGCACTGATTGTTAGTGAACGCAGGATTGTCATCATTACGTTGCGTATCACAATTACTATCGGTCACGTTGTTTAAGTCGGTAATTTCATTCACAATACTTCGCGATACACTATTCACAGTCTTTCGCGGCATTTTTACAATAGTCAAAATTTTTCACAAAGCAAATAAGCACAATGCAAAAGCAACACACAAATACAACAAAGCAGCAAATTGCCGTTGACCTGTAGAAAGAAAGTCACAATATTATTAAAAGCGTTGCGCCAAATCCTAATTATCTAAGCAAATAAGAGCAGATATCTGACTGTCGCTCAAAAGACTCTCAACGAAATACGATCCTGGACTGGGTGTCGCCAAGTGTAACCTCCCCACCGCAATTTTTAAAAGAAAATATAGCAATACTTAATAGAAATGGGAGCCAAGTGTAACCTCCCCACAAAAATTTTAAAAGAAAATAACGATACTAATTAGAAATGCTGATGGACATGGCTCTATGCGTAACCTGCCTACAATCAAATGTACTGACAATGGCAACAAATGAAATTCGCAATCTGACTCAATTATAAATCCTTCAAAAAAAATTAAAGTCCATTCAGTGACAAGAAAATTCAATTAAACCGAAATATCGGTTTTTGGCCCTGTGTAAAAACAATCAGAATTAAAGTCTTACCTCAGAATAAATGGATGTCACATATCTGCTCTTGTTGTTGCTCACCACTTGGAGGAACTACATTGCAAATAATAATATTCTCCTTTTTTTTGTAATTCTAGTGAAATTTTTCTTCAAAAAGAAGTGGAATGAAATGGGAAGTGCAACGAGATCTTTAGTTCAAAAAAAATTAAACTTTTGAAAAAATGCTTTTGAAATAAAAAATTATTATTGGGAGACTTGTTGGAGAATAATTACAATAAATAAAATTTTTCATTATCTAATGATTATATTAATTAACAGTATACCTTATTCCTCATCTTGACCATTGTTGCCGACCGCCTACATCACACAACCGCACTGGGCTGCTACTACTGACCGACCGCTCTGCATGACGACTACAGACTGAGTACTGCTCTCAACTAGACAGAGCTACAGACTCGCAACGACTGAACTGACAGACTCGCAACGACAGACTGACTGCTACTCTGCATAGCGACAACTAACTCGCAAAGACTACTACTGACTGAGAACCGCTCGCAACACTCGCGCGGTCAAGCGCATACTCTCTGGTCACAGATGCTACAATGCCTCGCCATCGCTGCTGCGTTACATACGTGTTTCAATAGTCACTGCAGTTAATAATAGCAACAAGTACCCAACCGTATCCTTCACTTTGGAGTGTAGTGTAATGTGTGTCAGAAGCGAATATTTTGATAGTGTGCGTCAGAAGATCTTGACCATTCGGATTTTGTTCCTTCGAACTACTTCTGCTCTTGTTAATGACAGTAAATGGGCTGCAACGAAAATTTTAAATAGCTATCTGGCATTTTGCTCTGGCCTTTTGACTTTTCGTTAAGGTTTTATTGACTCACATCCAGTATAACAAATATATAACAATAATATGTTTGTCTACATGGCCATCTTTCATAGCAGCTGTTAAAATCAGTTACTACCGTTTCTCTGTCATAAGCATACAGAAATTTAAATAAACAAATTTATTTATAATATATCTTGTATATAATAATATATATTATATAATAATATATTATACGTTGTATAATAATATATATTATAATGTATATAATAATATATATTGTTTATAATATATCTTCTGAAGTAATCCTGCAAATTGCAAGAAATTTTCGTACATTTTTGGTTGTTTTAGTTTAAAAACAGCATTTTGTTAATAAAGTTGGCGTGCAGTATATAACTGAACATATTACAAGTCGTTTCTTAAGCTTCTGTTGTTGTTGTGGTCTTCAGTCCTGAGACTGGTTTGATGCAGCTCTCCATGCTACTCTATTCTGTGCAAGCTTCTTCATCTCCCAGTACTTACTGCAACATATATCCTTCTGAATCTGTTTAGTGTATTTATCTCTTGGTCGCCCTCTACGATTTTTACCCTCCACGCTGCCCTCCAATGCTAAATTTGTGATCCCTTGATGCCTCAGAACATGTCCTACCAACCGGTCCCTTCTTCTTGTCAAGTTGTCCCGAAAACTCTTCTCTCCAGTCCTATTCAATACCTCCTCATTAGTTATGTGATCACCCATCTAATCTTCAGCATTCTTCTGTAGCACCACATTTCGAAAGCTTCTATTCTCTTATTGTCTAAACTATTTATCGTCTATGTTTCACTTCCATACATGGCTACACTCCATACAAATACTTTCAGAAACGACTTCCTGACACTTAAATCTATACTCGATGTTAACAAATTTCTCTTCTTCAGAAACGCTTTTCTTGCCATTGCCAGTCTACATTTTACTACTTTATGTGTCTCATTTCCTAATCTAATACCCCCAGCATCACCCGACTTAATCTGACCACATTCCATTATCCTCGTTTTGGTTTTGTTGATGTTGGTCTTATATCCTCCTTGTAAGACGCTGTCCATTCCGTTCAACTGCTCTTCCAAGTCCTTTGCTGTCTCTGACAGAATTACAATGTCATCGGCGAACCTCAAAGTTTTTATTTATTCTCCATCGATTTTAATACCTACTCCGAATTTTTCTTTTGTTTCCTTTACTGCTTGCTCAATATACAGATGGAATTTTCTCTCGTTCTGAATTCGACTTCTAGAGTGATTGTGAACCAGCTGGGTAACTGGATGTGTCTGTAAATAT
Organism: Schistocerca serialis cubense; assembly: GCF_023864345.2. Lineage (NCBI taxonomy): Eukaryota > Metazoa > Arthropoda > Insecta > Orthoptera > Acrididae > Schistocerca > Schistocerca serialis. The sequence goes on from NC_064638.1 coordinate 936,464,743, forward strand.
TTCTAACTGGACATCATTGGTGCATAATGAGCACTGTGGTTTACTTGCAGAAACACTATAAAGTTACTTTTGATTCGTACGTAATTTAGTATCACTTAGTGAAGAGGGAAAATTACATTTGATTGAATACGGAAGTTACGACGTTACTCATCCTGTGAATTTTTCTGGATTCTTTCTATGTTTCTGAAAGGATCAGCTTAGTGAATGTGCGTTTTGTAATATTACAATTTTATGAACGATGTTAGTCGTCCTTCTGCGAATAGACGGCGGAAATAAACTCAAAGCCTTAAAAGCTACATTTAAGAGCGGCGTCTAGAAGATGAACATCTATAGCTGCGCGCAGCCCGGGCACAAGAAGTAATTAGGGGCAGAGGGGATGAGCCCCTGAGCACTTTTAATTGTCCGCGCAGTTAAGGATAATAAAAAATAATTACACCCGAGCTCTAGAAAGAATTAAGTATGAGACACAGGGAATTTGAAAAGAGGGTGGTTAGGGCGAGAGGGGAACTTAATGTGGGTGGGACCTGTGATGAAACTACAGATGAGGAGTAAATTTCGGTGACACAAATTGAAAGCGATGGGTATAATCCTTTTTACATTTCCGTTAATATTTATTTCTTTCTCAATTTATATTAGCTGTGGAATTTAACTAGCTCTCCGTTTCCGTGAATTAACTTTTTTTATATAAATTCAAGCATGCGCATGAGTAATTCTGTGCGGTACATTTAATCAAATTTACAGAAATGGGAAAAATACGAGGGGAGTTCAAAAAGTAAGGCAACATTTTTCTACCAGGCCGATTTCGGTTGAAAAAATTTGGAATTTGTTGTGGGACATCGTGGACTGTTCCCGCTTCAGCCCCTACGGTTTTATGAAGTTCCGATAGGTGGCTGCCCCTTACGTTGCCTTCTAAAAAGCCGTCTGAAACAGAAGCGCGTTCCAAGCGGAGTTCTGTCATTGAGCTTCACTTGGCGAAAAGCTAAGTATCACAGATATTCATAGGCCCTTCCAGGATGTCTACGGAGACCTGGCAGTGAACAAAACACCTTCGCAATTATGCACCGCTATAGAGACAGTATGGCTTAATATTTCTGTAATGGACTTCCAACGACATACGTCCGTCTCACGTCGAGCTATGTTACGCCGGGAAGAAGCAGGTGCGACACGACATTAGGAGGTATCCCCCGACTATTGTCACCTCAGTGTACTGAGAGTATAGTAACACGAGGGGCGTTCATAACGTAATGCAACACATTTTTTTTTTTTTTAAAGTAGGTTTGACTTTTCTTCGGATTCCAATACACCATACTATATCCCAATCTTTTGGCTACAAAACCCTATTTTACAACATTATATCCTTTCAATGCGACGGACTTACGCCACATTACTGGGAGGGGCTGTACGCCCACACGTTACCACTCCACTGGTCGACGCCGGAGCCAATGTCTCGTTGTATCAATAATTTCCCTATGATCCACATACTGCTTTGCGTGGAGTGTATTCATCATTGGGCCAACATATGGAAGTCGGAAGGTACGAGATCCAAGCTCTAGGGTGGACGAGGAACAACAGTCCAATGAAACTTTGTGAGCTCCTTTCGTCTGCGCAGACTTCCGTGAGGCGTTACGTTGTCACAGAAAAGAAATTCGTTTGCACTTTTGTGACAAAGAATATGCTAAAGTCATCTCTTCAATTTCCTGAGTGTAGCACTTCAGAGCTGATCCTTGCGTTAAGATATCGAACAGAACAACCCCTTCATAGTCCCAGAAACTGTCATAATGTGAAACCTCCCCTTAGGAATATTTATGAATGATTATGCTAATAAAGCCCTTACGTTATTTGATTTTCAAACAGCTGAGCAAAACTGAACGTGCACAGACATCCCTCTCTTTACTTATTCAGATCATCAATAAACTGACACACAATATTTTTAGCACAACGCAATTTGACTTTCAATAATCCCTACAAAAGAATAGCCCTGACTAACAATTACCTACACCACGTGAATCACTTATCTCACAAAAATCTTCGTCACTCGAACTACTGCGGTTCTAGGCGCTACAGTCTGGGACCGCGTGACCAATACGGTCGCAGGTTCGAATCCTGCCTCGGACATGGATGTGTGTGATGTCCTCGGGTTAGTTAGTTTAAGCAATTCTAAGTTCTAGGGGACTGATGGGCACAGCAGTTAAGTCCCATAGTGCTCAGAGCCATTTGAACAGTTTTTTCGAACTACTGCAATACAGCGAGCGCCAATACTGCCAGTTAAATAACAGATTCTAGCTACTCAAGTCACTAACTACTGATAGACATAGTTAGCAAATGAAAGATTTTGATAGAGAACAAACAATGTATTTACCTTAATAGTGTTCAAAACTCATAATATATATATATATATATATATATATATATATATATATATATATATATATATATATATATATATATATATCAGTTCAAGGCATCCAGTCTTACAAAGTTAATGTCTCTGATCATCCGCTCTCAAAACTTCGCCTTCTCTCTCCCTATATCCACCACTGCTGGCGGCTCACCTCCAACTGCGCAACGGTAAGCGCTGTTCACATCCAACTGCCCAACACTACAATAGCAAATATTACAATGCCAACCAGCCACAGACTGCACACAGCACAGCCAGTGATTTCCATACAGAGCGCTACGTGACGTTACCAACATAAAAACCTAAACAGCCCACTTACAAATGTTTTTAGCGACTGAGAGTGTGGCTTTGAACTTTTTCTTCGGAGGAGAGATGGTGTGGCGAGACTCCAAGGAGTGTCTTTTCTCCGGTTCGAAGTAATCACTCTTCGTTTCATCCCCTGTGACGATGTTTGACAAGAAATTGTCACGTTCAGCCTTGTAATGCGCAATCATTTCCACACAGACAGTCCGTCGTTGGTCTTTATGGTCTTGTGTTAGGCGACGACGAACCCAGTGGGTACACACATTATAGTATCCCAACTGGTGTACCAATGAGTCAGCACTACCAACAGAGACGTCCATTTGATGAGCGAGTTGTTTGACTGTGTTCCATCGGTTTCCTCGAACGAGAATGTCCGCACGTTCCAACATCGCATGAGTCACAGCCTGTGAGGTCAGCCAGCACGCGGGAGGACGGTTTCCGCGACCTTGTTGCGATGATAACAGACACCTCACTCTACGACTCACTGTGCTTTTGTTCACTGCCGGGTCTCCGTAGACACAGTGCAAGCGCCTCTGAGTATCTGCGGTGCTCTGGCTTTCCGCCAAAAGAAACTCAATGACACAGCTCTCTGCTTGGAACGCACCTCCGTTACGGACGCCATTTTGAAGGCTACGTGTAGTGCCGCCACCTGTCGAAACTTTATTAAATTATAGACGCTGGGGCGGTAGTACCCAACCATGTTCCACAACGAATTCCGGGCTCTTTCATCCGAAACTGACCGAGAGAAGAAATATGTCTCGTTATTCACTGAACATCTCTCGGATAAGAAGCTACGTGGAATGGGACGAATATTTTAAGCTTCTTTTAGGTAAGGCGAACTGAAGAGTCAGATTTGTTGCGAGGTTTCTGGGAAAGAGTACTGCACCTGGAAAGGACCCCGCATACAGGTTGCTAGAGCGCAGTTCCAGAGTTTGGAAGGCTTACCAAGTGGCCATGGCAGCAGTTACGAAACGAATTAATAACAGTCGTCCCGCTAGGATCGCCACACGCAGGAAATAGTGATGTAGAAGTGTAACAGAAAAATATATTCAGTGAACTGAATGGGAGTCTTCTGAAAGACACGTGACAATGTGCTCGCAAAACTCATTTAGGTGAATTTGAAGAATCAGTATTCGAGGAAGCAACTAAGTAAATTATGACAGGCAGTTTATATTGAGAAATTCTTTCAGTAATTATATGAAACAGTGAAATTAAAAGATTTGTTGCTACAAGAAACCGTCGAACAGGCAAGCTGGACTGGAACTGGATGACCATGCAGCAGGTAGCCGTTTGGTAGTACTGATGGAGTAACAATACGTTCCAAATTTTCAGTATACACCATTCACTGTTATTTGTACAGGTTCTGGAACTTTTACTTCTGCTTGTGAAAAGATTCACATTGCTCATAAGCTCAACCCAGATCGAAAATGACGTAGCTTGGTAAGAGATTCAAGGAAAAATAAAGCGACGGCAAAGAAATCGCAACACCAAGAAGGAGCTGGGCGACATAAACCAAGTTGGTAGCGTGTTTCTACATCTGAAAAGTGATGTCTATTAAAATTTCGAGCCACTAGCTTGAGAGTGGCGCTAGATGCGCCACTATAACGATTACAGTCAGGTTTGCTTTAAATACACGCTGTAATGGTCATGGACTCTGGTTACCGTTGAGATGGGACGTGGTAAGTTGATGTTAGTCAAGAACGCCTTTAATGCAACAAAGACGCCATTATCATCACATAACGAGATCCTGTAAAGGGGAAAATGACAAGTTGGATGTTCCTTCTGCGATACTGAGGGAAGACGTGGCAGGGATGTGGTCACTGTACATGATTTCTGGCAGCAGTGGTCACGACAGTGTACGGTCACGAGATGACCGGGCCCCTGACGGCCGCGTGGCACTACCGAGAGGGAAGACCATCGTGTTTGGCGAAGCCATGGCTCACAGTACTGCAGCAGCAGTCTGAGCAGCTGTGGCACCACAGTGCCGCAACAAACTGCTAGAAATCGGTTACTTCAAGGATATTTCGAGCCAAACGCCCTGTAGCGTGCATTCCACTGTTGGTATACAGGACATGAAATCCCATCTGAGGCCTGCGGTCATTTTTATGTTAATGATTGGCAACCAACGCCGTACAGGCGCAATACGCAGAGCAGCTGTGCTTCAAGACTGCTTGTGTCGCAGTCATATGTTACTCGACACTTTCTTTGAGTTGTCAAGGCTGTACTCCTGGTTGGTTAGGAAGGAGTTGAAGTTTGTGATGTCTGAAGATGGGTGTAGTCCCGAAACGAATAACATGTTCTAATAAAAGAGTCTTTATTGCGATTGTACAGCACTGGTTGCCAATTATTAACATTCCACTGTTCCCAAACCACCGCCGTTTGTGACTTCAGTGGTGTCAAACGAGAGGTCATTGGAGGGCAGGTTGGAGGTCTGTTGTGTTTCCTAATCGAAGTTAGTTCTGCCTCTGTACCAGTGATGGCCATCTATTGGATAGAAGCAGGCTGGTTGAGGGCCTGCAACTAACCTGTTTGCGTCTAGGCACACTGGTCCAACACCTTGAGCTATGGTCTGGGATGCAATTTCACATGGCTGCAGCAGCTCTGTCGTTGTTGTCCCACGAACCCTGATAGCCAATCGGTACGTCAGTCTAGTTATTCCACCTATTTTGCTACCATCATGAACAACATTCCAGGAGGTGTTTTCTAGCAGGATAACGCTCACCCACATGCCGCTGTTGTAACCTAACACGCTCTAGGGTGTTCCCTGGCCTGCTCGATCATCAGCTCTTTGTCCAGTGGAGCACATATGGGACACCATCGGACAACAACTCCAGCGTCATCCACAAACAGCATTAACCGTCCTTGTATTAACCGGCCAAATGCAACAGGCATGGAACTCCATCCCACAAACTGACATTCGATACTAGTACAACACTGTTGATTAATACACCATCATTTCAGAAAATGGTTCAAATGGCTCTGAGCACTATGGGACTTAACATCTGAGGTCATCAGTCCCCTAGAACTTAGAACTACTTAAGCCTAACTAACCTAAGGACATGACACACATCCATGCCCGAGGCAGTCGCGTGGTTCCAGACTGAAGCTCCTAGAACCGCTCGGCCACAGCGGCCGGCCATCATTTCAGATTTCCAGTGGCTCATCTCGAGCTACATTAGCCTGTGATCTTGCAATGTTAATCAGTTAAATTTTGTAAGGCACCACCCGTTGCTTGTCCGATTTTTGCGTGTGTTCGCCACTGACAAACAACTTACAGAGGAATTGTGAGTGGAACTATACGCAAAAATGGATAACGCTAGATTTAAATGTGGCCCTGTCACCTCTAATTAATCTGTGGTGGTAGTGTTGACAATAAATCACACCTATTTTTACTTCCAAACATGAACGATCACGAACGCTTAGGGTGTTCAATGACATCAAACACATACACAAAAATAAAATAAAGCAAAAGGGTGAATTCAGGATCAACTACTGAAAGTAAAGGCTCTACTGAACCACAATAATTTTATTATAACCTTCATATCAATGCTGAATAAAACACAATGAACAATTTACAAATTATCCTTATAACTGACATCGTCAGTAACTGTGTTAATGGTCTAGCGGTTCTAGGCGCTCAGTCCGGAACCGCGCGATTGCTACGGTCGCAGGTTCGAATCCTGCCTCGGGCATAGATGTGGGTGATGTCCTTAGGTTAGTTAGGTTTAAGTAGTTCTAAGTTCTAGGGGACTGATGACCACAGATGTTAAGTCCCATAGTGCTCAGAGCCATTTTAACTGTGTTAAAATAGGTCCAAAACGCTATCTCTTACAACATATATACGAAGAACCACTACACTCCAAAGTACAGTGAAATCTCCGCGGAAACAGCAATTGCAATTGATCCAACCATTTAACGTTACTCCTAACACAAGCCGAAGCGGGAGCGATCTCACCATAATATTCCTGTTGTAGCAGCGGTCTCCGACTGTGACGGCGAAAGTACAATCCTACAGTATTCGAACACCAGACTGCTCTCCGTAAACTTTCTAATTGCGACAATGTTTCCGACAGCAATGAGCTGGCGCGGCTAATGTCCACGACTTCGGTAACGTCCTCTCAGTACGAGAGCCCAGAACGGAAGACCACTACTGAGAGTCCAGCAAGATGGCTCTTCACCTTTCTTTTCTCACCTCAACTTTTACCGAGCGAATCACATCAGTAGAAGCTCTCAAAATACCCAGTTTGCCACTGCCGACCAATGTACGGCCTGGGAATAGAACTCTTTTCCACAGTTCTTTTATTTCTACAAAATTTCACAAGTAAACTGCGCCCTCGCCGGCTGGGAAGAACCACAGCTGTGGGCAATAACACGTTTACTGGAAGTTTTCTCCCAAGAGACCACTCGAGATTTTCCCGGCAAGATTCCCCGTCGTAGCGAACACCGATTCTTGCATTGAAAGTTTGTTATTCGGAACTCCTGGCCTGCCCCACTTGAGCTACTCGAAGGCGAAAAATTAGTGGGACATAGGCGAGAGCACGCACAGGAAAGCCCGTCCAGCTGTCCACTGCTCTGTTTTGGTAAACACTTGAACACCTGCAGCCGCACGTTCTTCAGAGGTTGGCGATCACTGTGGTCTCTCTAAACGCATTACAGAAATTCCCCAGTTCACCATTCATACCGTTAGGCTGTGGCCTTCGGCGGCTAGGCGGGGATGTAGCCGAGCTCTGTCTCAAGTACTGCCTTTCCGCAAAGTCTTATAATTACAAAATCGCGGAATTCTGGCGTGCCGATGCGTTTCCACATAGATTTCCTACACAGCAATTTAGAGTATTACTCCAACAAAACCTGAAGTGTCACGTTAAATGGACTCATGTAAGGTGCAAGGCCGTTGCCACGTTACAATATGTTACATAGACAAATGTGTTCCCGATATTTCATTACTGTACATTAATAATTTTTGGTGTTGCGATTGTTTCCGTCAGTGTATTTCTAGTAGAAGAGCTTACGATCAGAGCTAATGGCGCCGCCGTGTGGAGGAAACTGTCTGTTTACATTACGCAGGATGGCTGGCGTTTCCTGCGGGCTCGCCTCTGGTCTGCAGGGTCTGCCGGGTTATCGCCGGGTTCCGGAGGAAGACCGCCAGATAGGAGCGACCGCGCATGGTTCTACTTCTGGGGCCGTCCAAGAGCACGGAATAGAACAGGAAGCCGCGGCTCCGGAAGGCGCTGTTGATTATTTCCTATTTCTGAGTGTGTGGCCTGCGTAGTGCAGTTAAAGATTACAATTCTGCAAGTTCCTTTACTTGTCAAGTACAGTATATTGCGCAGTATGTTGTTTCTATTGGTGTACTAGCTCTTCGAAACTTAGGCACAAATGGTTCAAATGCCTCTGAGCACTATGGGACTTAACATCTGAGGTCATCAGTCCCCTGGAACTTAGACCTACCTAAACCTAACTAACCTAAGGATATCACACACATCCATGCCCGAGGCAGGATTCGAACCTGCGACCGTAGCGGTCGCACGGTTCCAGACTGAAGCGCCTAGAACCGCTGGGCCACAGCGGCCGGCAAAACTTAGGCACTTATTGCAATAAGAGGACTGGCCGAGAGAAACCAGACGAACTGCTGTAGATGCTGCGCTGGTAAATGAACCTCAGGGTGTTGTTACTATCCTGAGGAGATAAGCACAAAGATGACTAATGACTGAGACGTGCACTGATTACTGTTTTTTGATGTTGAGTATTCAAAGAAGCTCGTGTGGTGTTGACTAGCAGATTAATAAGTAACAACCGAAGTCAGTCACGTGGATATTTGAGAGTAATTATGTGAAGAGATACAGTATCTAATCTCAATATAGGATCAGTCGTTGCTGGAGCGAGTGGCAGGTCGCGATTCCATAGCAGTATGCTTGGAAACTGCAGTTTTCCCCTTTCGTCTACGCATGAGGCTGTATAGAAAGTATTCGTGCGATCCATATGTGAACACGCGTAAATTATAAGGACCTATATCACTTGGGACTGGCACGAGAACTCGAAGGTATCGTGATGCAGAAGCTCACAGTTCAACTGGCTCTGAGCACTATGCGACTTAACTTCTGAGGTCATCAGTCGCCTAGAAACTTAGAACTAATGAAACCTAACCAACCTAAGGACATCACACACATCCATGCCCGAGGCAGGATTCGAACCTGCGACCGTAGCGGTCACGCGGTTCCAGACTGAAGCGCCTTTAACCGCACGGCCACACCGGCCGGCAAGCTCACAGTCATCTTTGACTGACAAAAGGATGTAATAGAAATACAGAATAAACTTAAATGACAACACTGAAAGATAAAAACACATATATTGCGGCAACCTGCTTAAAACAATAGGCAAACGGTTCCCAGGGCAGAAACCGCGAATATTCCCCGGCCTTTTAAGTACAATCCGCAGGGATTGCGCACATATAATTACGCAAATGACAGCGCACACGTATCAGGACTAAAGGTCATATGGTACAACAGAAATGATCCTTTGACACATAGTTCACAGTGACTCACAGAGTGCAGATATACACTGAAGAGCCAAAGAAACTGGTACACCTGCCTAATATCGCGTAGGGCCCCCGGAGCACGCAGAAGTGCCGCTTCACGACGTGGCATGGACTCAACTAATGTTTGAAGTAGTGCTGGAGGGAGGTGACACCATGAATCTGAAGGGCTTCCCATAAATCCGTAAGAGTACAAGGAGGTGGAGATCTAGTCTGAACAGCACGTTGCAAGGAATCCCAGATATTCTCAATAATGTTCATATTTGGAAAGTCTGGTGGCCAGCGGAAATGTTTAAACTCAGAAGAATGTTCCTGGAGACACTCTGTAGGAATTCTGGATCTGGACGTGTGGGGTGTCGCATTGTCCTGCTGTAATTGCCCAAGTCCTTCGGAATGCACAATGGACATGATCAGACAGGATGCTTACATACGTGTCACCTGTCAGAGTCGAATCTAGATGTACCAGGGGTCCCATATCACTCAAACTGAACACGCCCCACACCATTACAGAGCCTCCACCAGCTTTAACAGTTCTCTGCTGAATTGCAGGTTCCATGAATTAATGAGGTTGTCTCCATACCCGTGCGCGCCCATCCGCTCGATACAATGTGAAACGAGACTCGTCCAACCAGGCAACATGTTTCCAGTCATCAACAGTCCAATGTCGGTGTTGACAGCCCTAGGCGAGGCATAAAACTCTGTGTCGTGCAGTCATCATGGACACACGAGTGGGCCTTCGGCTCCGAAAGCCCATATCGGTGGTGTGTCGTTGAATGGTTCGCAGCCCAACACTTATTGATGGCCCAGCATTGAAATCTGCAGCAATTTGTGGAATGGTTGCACATCTGTGACGTTGAACGATTCTCTTCAGTCGTCGTTGGTTCTGTTCTTGCAGGATCTTTATCCGGCAGCTGCGATGTTGGAGATCTGATGTTTTGCCGGATTTCTGATATTCACGCTACACTCGTGAAATGGTCGTACGGGAAAATCCCCATACCTCGGAGATGCTTTGTCCCACCGCTCCTGTGCCGACTATAATACGACGTTCACACTCCCTTCAATCTTGATAAACTGCCACTGTAGCAGCAATAGCCGTTCTAACAACTGCGCCAGACACTTTTTGTCCTATACAGGTGCTGCCGACAGCAGCGCCATATTCTGCGTGTTTAATATCTCTGAATGCGCATGCCTATACGAGTTTCTTTGGCGCTTCAGAGTACATATATGTCTACTATCTGCCGTTGATCGAGTTGCCAAAAGTATGATATCATTGGGAATGTATGAATCGATTCAGAATAGCTGGAAATCACTCTTTTTTGTAGAATTAGGATTTTGTCGGTATGTACGGTACAGAAGGCTAGGATAACTATACACTTTTTCCTGTATATGACGGAGAAGGAGTCATAAAAATATTTTATATATACACTGATACAAAAAAATTGCAACACGAAGAAGGAGTTGTGCGACATAAACAAAAGTTGATAGACGTGTTTATACGTCTGAAAGATGATATCTATCCAGATTTAGTGACATTCCCATAAGAGTGCTGTTACTAAAGCCACTATGAGGATGCAAATCAGGTTTTTTTTAAATACAGGCTGTAACGGTCGTGAGCGTTAGTTACCTTCGAGATTCTGCGTGGTGAGTTGCTGTTACTGAAGAATACCGTTAAGGCGAAAAAGTCGCCGTTATCTACACGTCACTGAGTTTGAATGAGGTCATGTACGAGTAATAGGACTTCGAGAAGGTGGATGTTCTTTCTGCATATTGCGTATGTGTCACTTGTTTTTAGTGATGTCACTAGGCCGGGTAGGGTATACCTCTACAACCTCGCCATCAGATGTTAGTAATCCTTCTATTTTCGTTGTGTTTTGCAGTCAACTATTTGAAGACATGACATTTTCGTGCTCCTTGCGGATTTGCGGGAAGTCCACACGAATGCAGCTGGTTTCCAAAATGCTGAACGCCTAAGACCTTAGTGTTTCCGTAAGTATTTAGCCTACGTTTGCTACTTCTTTCAGTGTTCTAAGAAACTTAAATGGCAGGGCGGAATTCGGTCCTTAGTTTTAATTAAAAATCTCGCGAAAACTACACTGCTGACAATTGAACCCATCTTTCCGTGATTGTTAAGCTCCTAGACTAGTCGTTGTCACACGCAGAGAGATAAAGCATTTTCCAGTGAAACCTAAAATAGCAAATAGTTTTCTAGAACCACAATTTTTGGCTCCACGGTGGGAGAAACAGATTGAAAAAACTTGAGCATCATGTCACGGAGGTATGTATGGTTGACAGCAGCTACGTAGCGCATGTTAGCTGAGAAGGGAGTTATAGCAGCACAGGTAGCAGCATCTCACTGCTTCTTTGACTGCCTCAGAACACGCATACCTGTAACGGGACGCCCAAAGCTCTTGTTTCAGCTACTGAAGCACAACACAGCAAGTCTTGACAACGCTACTAGCACAATGCGGCTGCTCATCAAACACTAGCTGAGACATGACCAAAGATCCGCTAGGAACCTCCACACTGGTATTTCTGTCCCTTTTGTAGTGAATCTAATTCCACGATTGGTGAAAAGAAGAACTCTCCCACTGACAAGTCATCAAACTGGAGGACACAACAATAGGGATATCATTTTATTAAACAAAATCTGAAGTCTTTTGTCAGCTATGAAAATTAGCAGAAATAAGTTATAACCACTGAGACGTAGTACCACCTCTTGTAACATAAAGCAGCTTTCCCACTGCAAAATTTCCGCTCGGTTCTCATCAGCTATAAAACCTAAAATATCGGCCAATGCGACAAGTTACAACTCACATTTAAAGCTCTTTACAATTTTAAAACGGTATTATGGAAATGAATTTCATCTCCGCAGTACTGCTGCACGGCTCCCCCTTCGCCCCCTACCCCCCTCCCCCCTCCCCTCCACAACCATTCTTTCCCATCGAACACTTCTGCAACAACGAAATCTGGCTTTATATCCCATGTAAGGTGCTGCCTGCTAGTGAACCAGTTACTTTCCTTTAACATACATCACCATACAACACAAAGCGCTCTGTAAATCAACAAGAAATTGCCAGCATATACCTACGTAACTTGAGGTCTTATTGTAAGTATCTCTGCCTCTAGATCACGAAGTCGTACCTCCGATTCCCAGTCTGGTCAGAGATTATCTTCGCTTAAGGACTGCCCGTTTGTGTTGTACCAATCATTACCAAGATGCGCAAGTTTCCGAAATGGTCAGATAACCCCAGATGGAGTTTCGCCCAATAACGCCATACGATCATTTCAGTCTCTAAATAGGCCACTCAAGTTAAAAAACCACTTTAATCTTAAACTAATACATCCCGAACTCTCTGCCATTTATTAGCACCCTCATTCTTTCGAAAATACTCAAGTTTTTCCCGGCTCAAAGACAGTATAAGACACATAAGTAGATGGTGTTAGGACGGGCGACTAATGCGCTGCCCGACAAGATCTGAGCGCCCTTCGGTCGATAATCAAGATAACGAGATTTTGAAGCGGTTCTCCTAAGTGCTTCGAGAAATAGTTACTGTAATGCCCTAAAGAGCAATAAAAGGAGGAAAATTATGGATTATCGTGGATATTCCATGAAGCAGGAATGGAAGGGTGTACTCGACAGATGTGAAGAACTTCAGCCAATCGGACGATTATCTGACGAATAGAAAACGAGCAACTTCCACGAAGATTTCTTGTTTTCCCAGATCATTTGAATCTGCCAACACTTGTGGACGAGGTAGCTTTCTGTACATGATTGGCCGTACGAAACGCAGCAGATTTTTTCTTAGTAATGTTTCCATAAGGTGAGATTCAACAGCCATAAAGCACTTTATAAAGTGAATTTTAACCATCAGCTGTCTATTTGTCACATTAGCCATCTACCGGCTTTGGTTATTAACCGTCATTCAGGATGTCTATCAACGTCAACATTAGAAAGTTTATGAAAGTAGAAAGCCAACAAAAAATAGCAACTCTCAACAAATATACGGGTGCAAAATTCGATTTGCGTACTTACACGGAACAACAGATTGTTAAAGGTATCCCATATTCCTTTGAAGATTAACAGTATCGAAATCATCCCATGAAATTGTACGAACAGTTCGTCTTAGAATACTGACAGTCACATCTTATGTCAATCAGACAGATATCACAGGAGGAACAAGACGAACAATTACTGGAAGAGTCCTTCAGCACTCAAGTTATATCAAGGGTAGTACATTTGTACAGCGTAGGTAACATATCAACATAATTTCGCATCTAAGGCGAGGGAACAGAACATCTTTACCAACGTCTTTGACTGAACGTACGTAAACAAAAACAGAGGAACATAAAGACCGAAAGTTACAGTAAAAACAGTCTCAAGATGAAAGTGGAACCACTTATCAATGAAACCAGATATTTTTACAACAACAAATGTGTGTAACTGCTTCGTTACAAGATGATCAGCTATATAGTCCCTGGTAATGTAATAACAAACTTATTATGTAATTATCTCGTAACAACCCCAAAATCATTTGTTGTTGTTGTTGTTGTGACCTTCAGTCCAGAGACTGGTTTGATGCAGCTCTCCATGCTACTCTATCCTGTTCAAGGTTCTTCATCTCCCAGTACCTACTGCAACCTACATCCTTCTCAATCAGTTTAGTGTATTCATCTCTTGGTCTCCCTCTACGATTTTTACCCTCTACGCTGCCCTCCAATATTAAATTGGTGATCCCTTGGTGCCTCAGAATATGCCCTACCAACCGATCCCTTCTTCTAGTCAAGTTGTACTACAGATTTCTCTTCTCTCCAATTCTATTCAGTACCTCCTCATTAGTTATGTGATATACCCATCTAACCTTCAGCATTCTTCTGTTGCACCACATTTCGAAAGCTTCTATTCTCTTCTTGTCTAATCTATTTATCGTCCATGTTTCACTTCCATACATGGCTACACTCCCTACAAATACTTTTAGAAACGACTTCCTGACACTTAAATCTATTGTCGATGTTTACAAATTTCTTTTGTTCAGAAACGCTTTCCTTGCCATCGTCAGTCTACATTTTATATCCTCTCTGCTTCGACAATCATCAGTTATATTGCTCCCCAAATAGCAAAACTCATTTACTACTTTAAGCGTCTCATTTCCTAATCTAACTCCAGCAGCATCACCCGATTTAATTCAACTACATTCCATTATTCTCGTTTTGCTTTCGTTGATGTTCATCTTATGTCCTCCTTTCAAGAGACGGTCCATTCCGTTCAGCTGCTCTTCCAGGTCCTTTGCTGTCTCTGACAGAATTACAATGTCATCGGTGAACCTCAAAGTTTTTATAAAAATCATCTATACCTCAAATAGTAAGGGATATTCTTAAAAGTCCGAGGACAATTATCAGATGAGTAAATGTAGATTACCGTGGAGACATGTAAAACAAATGACATAAACAGTTCTTAGGAGGCTAGTAATCCATATACAAGAAATAATTGTTGTATTAACAAATGTTAAGGTCAAAAACAATGTGTTGCCCTATGTGGTACAGATACAGTGCCAAAAACCAATGTCTGATGCCTAGGTGGTTTCTGATATATATATATATATATATATATATATATATATATATATATATATATATATAGTCCGAAACAGCAGACACCATTTTGATCCAGCAGCCATTACGAATTTAGACACATGACGGACCTCTTGATGGGTTGAGAGTTTGGGTCTGAAAAGAGGCGTGATTACGTAGTACGTGAAGTTATAATGACCTCTGTGTCCTTATCACTTAGCGGCCAGGACATCTGTCTAGTAAGTAGGGGACCCGGGTTCGAATCCCGGTGTGGCACAAGTTTCCAACTTTCCCCATTGGTTTATGTCAATGCCTACTCGCAGCCAATGTCTGTAATTCCTTTACGTGCATTAAATGTGTTCCATGTCGGAGATTATTCAGAATAGTGTATTTGTACGTAAAAAGTTTCTTGTTTCAAATGATTGTTCCTATCATATCCCTGAATATATGCAGACCATTCGTTCTGGGACACCACGTATAATCAGTTTTTATGCATAGTGATGAATTTTGTGTTATGAATCATTATTTCCGAAAGACTAGAAAATGTTGGTTCCTGTTTTCTATTTGTTGATTGCTTGACGTGGAGACTTCCAGGTGGGTATTCAGAGCGCGGTACGAAGACTGCGAACCGACAGCGGTGACTCTAGAGAAGATACCTAAAATTTTGACAAAAATTCGGTTTTTCGTGATTGGTGTACGAAAAGCAGCAATATTCACGATAACTCTGTATTCGTTCTTTTCTCATTTAGCTACTCTTGTTTCCACATTATGCTGAATAACTTAAAAAGATATTTTCCTTAGGTCGCAGTTACATGTATATTACGCACAATAAATTTATTTGAAGGAAATAGTGTGCATATAGTATTAGGAACGGAAAGTTGGTTAAAACCGGAAGTGAACAGTAACGAAATCCTAGACACAGAATGGAATATATACCGCAAGGATAGGATAAACGCCAATGGTGGAGGAGTATTTATAGCAGTAAAGAATTCAATAATATCCAGTGAAGTTATTAGCGAATGCGAATGTGAAATAATCTGGGTTAAGTTAAGTATCAAAGGTGGGTCAGATATGATAGTCGGATGCTTCTATAGACCACCTGCATCAGCAACCGTAGTAGTTGAGCGCCTCAGAGAGAACCTGCAGAACGTCGTGAAGAAGTTTCGTGATCATACTATTGTAATAGGGGGAGACTTCAATCTACCAGGTATAGAATGGGATAGTCACACAATCAGAACTGGAGCCAGGGACAGAGACTCTTGTGACATTATCCTGACTGCCTTGTCCGAGAATTACTTCGAGCAGATAGTTAGAGAACCAACTCGTGAAGCTAACGTTTTAGACCTCATAGCAACAAATAGACCGGAACTTTTCGACTCCGTGAATGTAGAAGAGGGTATCAGTGATCATAAGTCAGTGGTTGCATCAATGACTACAAGTGTAATAAGAAATGCCAAGAAAGGAAGGAAAATATATTTGCTTAACAAGAGTGATAGGGCACAAATCGCAGAATATCTGAGTGACCACCATCAAACGTTTATTTCTGAGGAAGAGGATGTGGAACAAAAATGGAAAAAATTCAGAAACATCGTCCAGTACGCCTTAGATAAGTTCGTACCGACTAAGGTCCAAAGCGAGGGGAAAGATCCACCGTGGTATAACAATCATGTACGAAAGGTACTACGGAAACAAAGAAAGCTTCATCATAGGTTTAAGAGTAGTCGAATCATAGCTGATAAGGAAAAGCTGAACGAAGCGAAAAAGAGCGTAAAGAGAGCAATGAGAGAAGCATTCAACGAATTCGAACATAAAACATTGGCAAACAATCTAAACAAGAACCCTAAAAAGTTTTGGTCATATGTAAAATCGGTAAGCGGATCTAAATCCCCTATTCAGTCACTCGTTGACCACGATGGCACCGAAACAGAGGACGACCGAAGAAAGGCAGAAATACTGAATTCAGTGTTCCGAAACTGTTTCACTGCGGAAAATCGTAACACGGTCCCTGACTTCAGCCGTCGCACGGACGCCAAAATGGAAAATATTGAAATAAACGATATCGGAATTGAAAAACAACTGCTATCACTTAGTAGCGGAAAAGCATCCGGACCAGACGAGATACCCTTAAGATTCTACAGTGATTATGCTAAAGAACTTGCCGCCTTTCTATCAGCAATTTATCGTAGATCGCTGGAAGAACGTAAAGTACCTAGCGACTGGAAGAAAGCGCAGGTCGTTCCCATTTTCAAGAAGGGTCATAAATCAGATGCGAATAATTATAGGCCTATTTCGCTTACGTCAATCTGTTGTAGAATAATGGAACATGTTTTGTGTTCTCGTATTATGACGTTCTTAGATAATACAAATCTCCTTCATCATAACCAACATGGATTCCGCAAACAGAGATCATGTGAAACTCAGCTCGCCCTATTTGCCCAAGAAATTCACAGTGCCGTAGACACTGGCGAGCAGATTGATGCCGTATTCCTGGACTTCAGGAAGGCATTTGATACGGTTCCGCACTTACGTTTAGTGAAAAAAATACGAGCTTACGGAATATCGGACCAGGTTTGTGATTGGATTCAGGATTTCCTAGAAGAAAGAACACAACATGTCATTCTTAACGGTTCAAAATCTGCAGATGTAGAGGTAATTTCGGGAGTACCGCAGGGAAGCGTGATAGGACCTTTATTGTTTACAATATACATAAATGACTTAGTTGACAACATCGGTAGCTCCGTGAGGCTATTTGCAGATGACACGGTTGTCTACAAGAAAGTAGCAACATCAGAAGACTCGTACGTACTCCAGGAGGACCTGCAGAGGATTAATGCATGGTGCGACAGCTGGCAGCTTTCCCTAAACGTAGATAAATGTAATATAATGCGCATACATAGGGGCAGAAATCCATTCCAGTACGATTATGCCATAGGTGGTAAATCATTGGAAGCGGTAACGACCGTAAAATACTTAGGAGTTACTATCCGGAGCGATCTGAAGTGGAATGATCACATAAAACAAATAGTGGGAAAAGCAGGCGCCAGGTTGAGATTCATAGGAAGAATTCTAAGAAAATGTGACTCATCGACGAAAGAAGTAGCTTACAAAACGCTTGTTCGTCCGATTCTTGAGTATTGCTCATCAGTATGGGACCCTTACCAGGTTGGATTAATAGAAGAGATAGACATGATCCAGCGAAAAGCAGCGCGATTCGTCATGGGGACATTTAGTCAGCGCGAGAGCGTTACGGAGATGCTGAACAAGCTCCAGTGGCGGACACTTCAAGAAAGGCGTTACGCAATACGGAGAGGTTTATTATCGAAATTACGAGAGAGCACATTCCGGGAAGAGATGGGCAACATATTACTACCGCCCACATATATCTCGCGTAATGATCACAACGAAAAGATCCGAGAAATTAGAGCAAATACGGAGACTTACAAGCAGTCGTTCTTCCCACGCACAATTCGTGAATGGAACAGGGAAGGGGGGATCAGATAGTGGTACAATAAGTACCCTCCGCCACACACCGTAAGGTGGCTCGCGGAGTATAGATGTAGATGTAGATGTGCAAAAGGAAATGAAATGTTTCTTTACTGAGCATGTTGTCAGTGAAATCATTTCGAGTTACGGAAAAATAATTGAAAATGCTGTGATCATTCAGGACACAAACTGAAATGTAAACTATGGCGGTACGTTGATCTCTGGTATTGAAATATTACGATGTAGTGAATTTCTGGCAGAGTATAGCTAAAGTTGTCTATCAGTTAAAAAGAACGACACTTCGGGAAACGGAAATTTTTTGGCAAGGTCTTGTGGGACCAAACTGCTGAGATCATCGGACCCTAAGCTTACACACTACTTTATGTAACTTAAACCAACTTACACTAAGGACAACACACAGCCATGCCCGAGGGATGACTCGAACCTCTCTGATAGGAGGTAGCCGTGCGGACCGTGACAAAGCGCCTCAGAGCCACGCGATGAACGACCCTTAACTGGACAGTGATCACAGAGTGAAAGACTGTTAGAAATAGTTTGATTTTATTTGGGAATAATTAATTTGTATTCAGCGATTAATGTAAGTTGGTACAAGATAGCCTTATCATATCTCTGGTTCTGACAGAAGCATGCTAAACAACGATGTAAATAATACGCAAGATTTTGATCTGTTCTATTACTGGATAAAGATGAAACTGATTGAGCGACTATACTCTCTAAAATATTAGACGAACCTGCTACTAGATTCTCCGGAAACAAACTGCAGTACTAATCCTATAGTAACCACGCACTTTGGTTTCGTGTGTCGAGTGCTAATTTACTCCGACGCACAACTACGCTTGTTCAGCATGCACGGGTCGTAGCATTTTACGCTTTCGCTGACAACAACTTAGTTACATATACACTGAGGTGATTAAAAGTCATGCGATGTCTCCTAATATCTTGTTGTAGTGCAGCAGCTCGAGTGGCGTCGACTCAACAAGTCGTTGGAAGTCCACTTCAGAAATATTGAGCCTTACTGGCTCTATTTTTTTTATTTTTTTCATTTTTTGAGTGGTCAGTGTTCTGACTGCTTTAATGCGGCCCGCCTCGAATTTCTCTCCTATGCCAACCTCTTCATCTCAGTGTAGCAATTGCAACCTACGTCCTCAACTACTTGTTGGATGTATTTCAATCTCCGTCTTCCTCTACAGTTTTTACCCACTACAGCTCCCTCTAGAGCCAAGGAAGTTATTCACTGATGTCTTCACAGATCTCCTATCAACTTATCCCTTCTTCTCAGTGCTTTCCCTATATTCCTTTCCTCTCGGATTCCGCGGAGAACCTCCTCATTCCGTACCTCATTTAATTTTCGGCATTCGTCTGTCTCAAACGTTTCGATTCTCTTTTGTTCTGATTTTGCAACAGTTCATATAATGCTGAGCTAAAACGTACATTCTCAGAAATTTCTTCCTCAAATCAAGACCTACGGTTGATACTAGTAGACTTCTCTTGGTCAGTTATGCCCTTTTTGCTGGTGCTAGTCTCCTTTTGATGTCCTCCTTGCTCCTTCCGTCATTGTTATTTTGCTGCCTAGGTAGCAGAATACCTTAACTTCATCTCCTTCGTGACCACCATTACTGATGTTAAGTTTCTAGCTGATTTCATTTCTGCTGCTTCTCATTACCTTCGTCTTTCTTCGATTTACTCTCAATCCATATTCTGTTCTCATCAGACTGTTCATTCTGTTCAGCAGATCCTGTAATTCTTCTTTACTTTCATTCAGGATAGAAATGTCATTAGCGAATCGTATCATTGATATCCTTTCACCTAGAATTTTGATTCCACTCCTGAACCTTTCTTTTACTTCCATCATTACCTCCTCGATGTACAAGTTGAACAGTCGGTGCGAAAGACTGCGTCCTTTTTGATCCGAGCACTTCGTTCTTGGTCGTCGACTCTTTATTATCCTCTCTTGGCTCTTCTACATTTTGTACGAGCATATTACTCGTTTCTCCTTATACCCTATTTTTCTCAGAATTTCGAACATATTGTAGCATTTTATATTGTTGAACACTTTTTCCTGGTCGACTTACCCTGTCAACGTGTCTTGATTTTTCTTTACTCTTGCTTCCATTATCAACCGCAACGTCAGGATTACTTCCCTGGAGTGTTTACCTTTCCCAAAGCCAAACTGATTGTCATCTCGCACATCCCCAATTTTCTTTTCCATCTTGGATGCATGAGCTGTTAAACTGATTGTGCGATAATTCTCGCACTTGTCAGGTCTTGCAGTCTTCGGAATTGTCTGGATGATATGTTTTAGAAAGTCAGATGGTATGTCGCCAGACTCATACATTCTACACACCAACCTGAATAATCGTTTTGTTGCAATTCCTTCAACGATTTTAGAAATTCTAATGAAATGTTAGAAATATTTGCTTTCCATTCTGCCTTATCAGATCTTATCTCCTCCAAAGCTTAAATTCTGACTCTAATACTGGATCCCCTATCTCTTCTAAATCTACACTTGTTTCATCACATCAGACAAATCATCCCCCTCATAAAGGCCTTCAATGTACTCTTTCTACCTATACCCTCTCCCCTCTGCATTTAACAGTGGAACTCCTGACTAGGTGATCTGAATCTGTATCCGCTCCTGGTACATCTTACAATCTAGTATCTGATTTCGGAATCTCTGCCTGACCATGATGTAATCTAACTGGAATCTTCCCGTATCATCCGGCCTTTTCCAAGCATACCTCCTCCTCTTGTGATTCTGGAAAAGAGTATTCGTTATTACTAGCTAAAATTTATTACTAAACTCAATATTAGTCTACTCCTCTCTAATTCCTTGTCCCAAGCCCATATTCTCCTGGAACCTCTTCTTCTAATGCTTCCTCTACAAGTGCATTCCAGTATCCCATGACAATTAGATTTTCATCTCCCTTTGTGTACTGCTTTCCCTTTCAGTATCCTCATATACTTTCTCAGTCTCTTCATCTTCAGCTTGCGATGTCGGCATGTATACCTGAACTATCACTATCGGTGATGGTTTGCTGTCGATTCTGATAAAGACAACCCTATCACTGAACTGTTCACATTAACATACTCTCTGACCTGCCTTCCTATTCATAAGGAATCCCACTTCCGTTACACCATTTACTGCTGCTGTTGATACACTATATTCATTTGACCAGAAATCCTTGTCTTCTTTCCACTTCATTTCACTTACCCCTACTATATCTAGATGTAACCTTTCTAGCTTCCCTATAACGTTCAAGCCTCTGACATTTCCACGCCGCGACTCATAGAACGTTATCCTTTCGTTGATTATTCAATCTTTTTCTCATAGTCACCTCCCACTTGGCAGTCCTTTCCCGGAGATCCGAATGGGGGACTACTCCGGTATCTTTTTTAATTACAGACCACATGTCCTGTGGATACGCACCATTTGTCTTTAATGCAGTGGTTTCCATGCTTTTCTGCTTCCTCGTGGTGTTGGTTATTGCTGATTCTTCCACCTTTAGGGGTAGTTTCCCACCCCAAGGACAAGAGAGTGCCCTGAACCTCTGTCCGCTCTTCCGTCCTCTTTGATAAGGCCGTTCGCGGAATGAGGGTGACTTCTTATGCCGGAAGCCTTCGGGGCCAATGCTGATCATTAATACAAATTTAAGCGATGTCGTGTTTCGAATCCAGGACCGAGGACGTTTTGATTATTGGTCGAAGACGCTACCCCTAGACCACGGTGCTGGCTATAAATACCTCCATTATTGCGGAAGTGTTTCCAGTTAGGGATATTGTACACGGACTGACCTTTCGATTACGTCTACAAATGTTCGATGAAACTCATGACGGGCGATCTGCGTGGCCAAACGATTCGCTCGTACTGCCCAGATTACTCTGCGTGGCCAGACGATTCGCTCGTACTGACCAGATTATTATTCAAGCAATCGCGAACAATTGTGGCCCAGTGCCGTGGTGCATTGTCATCCATAAAAATTCATTAGTGTTTGGAAACATGACGTCCATAAACGGCTGCAAATAGTCTCCAAGTAGCGGCATATAACCATTTCGAGTCAATCATCAGTTCAGTTGGACCAGAGGACGAAGTCCACTCCGTGTGAACGCAGCCCACACCATTGTGGAGCCAACACCAGCTTGCACAGTGCCTTGTTGACAGCTTGGAGCCATGGCATTGAGTGGCCTGCGTCGTACTTTAACCTTATCATCAGCTCTTATCAACTGAAATCGGCACTCATCTGACCGGGCCAGCCCGCATCTCGTGGTCGTGCGGCAGCGTTCTCGCTTCCCACCCCCGGGTTCCCGGGTTCGATTCCCGGCGGGGTCAGGGATTTTCTCTGCCTCGTGATGGCTGGGTGTTGTGTGCTGTCCTTAGGTTAGTTAGGTTTAAGTAGTTCTAAGTTCTAGGGGACTGATGACCATAGATGTTAAGTCCCACAGTGCTCAGAGCCATTTGAACAATTTTTTGACCGGGCCACGGTTTTCCAGTCGTCTAATGTCCTACCGACATGGTCAAGAGCCCACGAGAAGCTCTACAAGCAATGTCGTGCTGTTAGGAAAGGCACTCGCGTCGATCGTCTGCTGCAATAGCCAATTAATCCCATATTTCGTCGCATTGCCCTAAACGATACGTTCACTGTACGTTTCACATGGATTCCTACGGTTGTTTCACGCAGTTTTGCTTGTCTGTTAGCACTGGCAACACTGGGCAAATGCTGCTGCTCTCTGTCGTTAAGTAAAAACTGTCGGCCACTGCGTTGTTCGTGCTGAGAAATGATGCCAGAAATTTTGTGTTCTCGGCACACTCTTGACACTGTGAAGGTCAGAATATTGAATTCCTTAACGATTTCCTAATTGTAGTTCCTAGTAGCGCTCAGCGTTCAAAGTCTGTTAATTCACCCGTGCGGCCGTAATCGTGTTGGAAACTTTTTCACACGAATCGTGTGAGTACGAATAACAGCTCCATCATTGCACTGCCCTTTTATTCCTTGTGTAAGTGAACTACCGCCATCTGTATGTATGTATATCGCTACACAGGGAGCGAAAGGCTATTTACAATTTGACAGAAACCAGATGGCAGTTATAAGAGTCGAGGGACATGAAAGGGAAGCAGTGGTTGGGAAGGGAGTGAGACAGGGTTGTAGCCTCTCCCCGTTGTTATTCAATCTGTATATTGAGCCAGCACTAAAGGAAACAAAAGAAAAATTCTGAGTAGGTATTAAAATCCATCGAGAAGAAATAAAAACTTTGAGGTTCGTCGATGACATTATAATTCTGTCAGAGACAGCAAAGGACTAGGAAGAGCAGTTGAACGGAATGAACAGTGTCTTGAAAGGAGGATATAAGATGAACATCAACAAAAGCAAAACGAGGATAATGGAATGTAGTCGAATTAAGTCGGGTGATGCTGAGGGAATTAGATTAGGAAATGAGACACTTAAAGTAGTAAATGCGTTTTGCTATTTGGAGAGCAAAATAACTGGTGATGGTCGAAGTGGAGAAGATATAAAATGTAGACTGGCAATGGCAAGGAAAGCGTTTCTGAAGAAGAGAAATTTGTTAACATCGAGTATAGATTTAAGTGTCAGGAAGTCGTTATTGAAAGTATTTGTATGGAGTGTAGCCATATATGGAAGTGAAACATGGGTGATTAATAGTTTGAACAAGAAGAGAATATTAGCTTTCGAAATGTGGTGCTACCGAAGAATGCTGAAGATTAGATGGGTAGATCACATGACTAATGAGGAGATATTGAGTAGGATTGGGGAGAAGAGAAGTTTGTGGCACAACTTGACTAGAAGAAGGGATCGGTTGGTAGGACATGTTCTGAGGTATCAAGGGATTGCCAATTTAGTATTGGAGTGCAGCGTGGAGGGTAAAAATCGTAGAGGGAGACCAAGAGATGAATACACTAAGCAGATTCATAAGGATGTAGGTTGCAGTAAGTACTGGGAGATGAAGAAGCTTGCACAGGATAGAGTAGCATGGAGAGCTGCATCAAACCAGTCTCTGGACTGAAGACCACAACAACAATAACAACATGAGGTGACTACGTGTCACTTGTTTAATTTGGTTCTACGCGTTGCTATGGTTCACACCGTAAACAATTCGCCACCTGAAGATGATGCTGTGAACCATCGAAACACGTAGTGCCAAAACAAACAAGTGACTGACGCAGAGAACTGTTTTATTTATACGTATAGACAGCCTTGTGTCACAACGTTGACCTCAGCAGTCGCTAATGTCGCGGTATTCTTAGCAGTAGCACCTCCTGTACGGCTGTAAGCCACGGCGGCGGCGGCGGCCGACGAGTGTGCAGCGGCGGTGCGCAGCGGTCGTCGCTCATAAATCGGGCAGCGAGCGGCCGTAACTCAGAGCGCACAGTAGTTTTTAGTCGGGGCGACAGACTTATGGCGGGCATTAGGCGCGCCTCCCCGCGCCTGCGACCGCTCACTCAGCGCGCGGGCAACGACTCGGGAGTGCGCGCGGTCACCTTGGACGGCGCTCGCCGGCCCTGCGTGCAAAAACCGCGCCGCGCCGCGCCGCGCCGCGCGGGCGGGCAACGAGCCGTGTCCCCTGGCCTGCCGGACTGTGGGCCGCTGCCGGAGGTGCTGCCGAGGCACAGTGTGCAACGTGCATGGAGTCCCTATAACACAGCACGAGTAATGCACTGAAGCGTTTCGGTCATTAAAAGAGCATCTTAAGTGCCTTAATAAAGTGACCGTTTTCGTCCAGAATGAGTCATGCTTCGAAAGAAGTTTCACAGTGCAGGGTCCACTTATCTCGACCACCCCAAATAACTGTTTGTCCAGAAACAAATTAAAAAGTCTGTCTAGAAAATTTTGTTATGCTAGCAGGCGGACATTAATCAGTACGATTGCTTTCTTGTAACTTTGTTCGTTACGAATGTGTTAACAACACTATATCCTATTTCAGTAGCAACCTAATTTTTTGTCAACATCTGTCTCCTCCTTCCTCTCAATCTCCTCCCACGAACAAGACCTCCCAAAGCGTCTGTTAACAAACACTCCCGTCTCAAGGAATGTCCCATCCAGTTCTTCTTCCTTTCTCTTAAAACCTGCAGCAGTCTCCTCCTCGCACCAACACTACCCAACACTCTTTCGTTACTAATCCTTTCCATCCAGGTTATCCTCCCGTTTCTCACACTGATTCACATCTCAAATCCTTCTAGTCGTTTCTGATCATCTCGTCTTAGTGTCCGTGCTCTTGTCCCGTGGAGTGCCACACTCCAGAGAAAACACGTGCCAAGTCTTTTCTTCAGACCTTCATCTAGTTTGCCACTTAAGAAACTCCTCTTTCTATTGAATATCTCCTTCATTATAGCAATGCATCTCTAATGATCGTACTTCCAAGATATTTTCATCCTCCTACTTGGATAATAATAACTTCTCCTATCTCAATACTTATCATTCTTCTTCCTTTGCCGATCACCATACTCTTCTGTTTTGTTTTTGTGTTGATTGTTTTCTCGTATTTCACAAAACTTGTATGCAAATCTTCAACATTTTATTAAATGTCGTTTCTTTTCTGCCACTAATACCCTGTCACCAACAAATCTTATACACTTTATTCTCTTTATACTAATACACACTTCTCTTTTTCCATCTAAGCCTTTTGCAATAATCTCTTCCTGGTATAAGTTGAACAATAATAGGAAGAGTGAATACCTTGTTTAACGCCCCCTCCAATGCCGCCTCCCCCCGGCTTTTCATTTCTAATCCTTATTTTTACTTTCTGGAAATCATACCCAGCCAATTCTTCGTCTAAGTCTACACGATAAGGATGGAACTGGTGATGTGTTAGAACACGATGTACATTGGTTTTAGGAATGGCAACATCTTTTGAAGCTGTCGTGTCTCACTTGTGGATTCATTACGACAGAAGTCAGAATATTAACTTGTCATTTTCGTCTGTATCAGTTCTACGACGCTTGCGTTTCATTGGGTAGAAACCTTTCATTTCTTGAAGATTCACAAGACGAGAAAATATCCTGTCGGAATATCGCTCTGCAGAGTTCCTCTGCCTAAGCAGCTTTACCATAATTAAAGAAATGTAATAATGATGCAGAAGAATGGTCAAGGTCAACTGTGTTGCAGAGTAGCCGTATTCCCGAGTGCATTAAAAAATTTCGAAGCTATTGCTCGACGCAGACGGTAAAAGAACAAAGTTCGGCTCAGACCGTGTGTCACAGTCATACTGTAGAAAACGAGAAAAGTGCCATTATTGCAAAACCAGGTCAGCGCTCGTAACTCATTTCCAAATAGCGATCAAAGCCATAGAAAGGAGCACAATCGGTGTAGTATGGCGGCATGCAGAACGCCGTCTTGCAAACAACACAGAGTAATGCGACTTCCGAGTTACACCGATACAAGGCGTTCTTGTACTGATGCAAACTGCAGGGGCAGAAAAAATTATGCGTAATTGAAACACCACGGGACGGACAGGACAGTTGAAATCTCTAATTAAACGAGGGAAAATGACCGATTATTCTGCTAGAATGACGTGATAACCACTGTGTCAGACATCTCGCTCTCAGCATCTGTTCATTCTGTCTGCATCACGGATCTCGACGGAATACCAGTCTCGCTAGATATAAGATATCTCTGATGGCGAACAGTGATGAGCTGCTTGCTGCCTGTTGGAGACTTTAACTACGACACTGCAGCTGCCGGCTGTGTCTGTGGCTGGACTTCATCGCTCCAGACGGCTCTGGCTGTCGGACCACAGCCGTTGCTGACAGAAAATGTGCACCTATTGGGACTTCTTCTGGTAAAAGGCTAAACCAACTGACTGCAGG
Organism: Schistocerca serialis cubense; assembly: GCF_023864345.2. NCBI lineage: Eukaryota > Metazoa > Arthropoda > Insecta > Orthoptera > Acrididae > Schistocerca > Schistocerca serialis. The sequence continues at coordinate 936,491,866 of NC_064638.1, forward strand.
TTGCCATCTTCCGCTTGCTGCATGGACACCTGACTGTCACCTCCCATGCTGTACGAGTACCGCCCCCATGACTATACGCTACATGTGTTGAGAGCGCCGGCCGGGGTGGCCGAGCGGTTCTAGGCGCTACAGTCAGGAACCGCTGGACCGCTACGGTCGCAGGTTCGAATCCTGCCTCGGGCATGGGTGTGTGTAGTGTCCATAGGTTAGTTAGGTTTAATTAGTTCTAAATTCTAGAGGACTCATGACCTCAGGAGTTAAGTCTCATAGTGCACGACCCGTCCTTGAAGCTGTCAAGCACAATTTTCTGAGTTCGTGACACGGTCAGGGAGCTCTAATCTGCCTGAAAATTTCAAGACTATGTGTATCATATTTCTGTTCAACCGGTTGGTGTCCAGGCGCCGAACGCACGTTAAGCCCACGGCCAGAACTAAGAAGATGACTATCTCATTCGTCGAAAAAAAATAAAGACCCCATCTCACCACAGAATTCCGAAAAAATTCATCAATAAAATAGTGCCGAGGAAATCCCAAGAAACACACAAAAAACTACTGTAGGACTGAGATCCGAAATTCATTCATTAGCAAAGGTCGTAGTTTACAAAACTCACGATCAGCTCAGCATTTTCTCTGCATATATGGCATTTAGCGCTTAGGAGTAATACTAGAGCAAGGAAAATGCAAACGGGATAGCGAGTTTCATCATTGTTTCTTTTGTCTTTGCGAAACACATATTCGCAGGAACTACAAGAAACACGCTGTTTACAAACGAATGGCTTAAGATTGAAATTCTGGGACTGAACACTACATTGAAGCAGCATGTCATTCCTTCCACAATACTGTACCACGAGATAACGGAATAATTTGAGATACTTTAGTAGGATACAGACATTCGTTCTTTCCGAGCGCCATTCACTAACAAAACTTGATACGAGAGCGATTTTTTTTTTTTTTTTTTTTTTTCCCCGAGAGAACCACGCGATGCAGACAGGCCGCCGCTCCATCATCTGTGAAAGCCTTATTTGGATGCGGAAGGAAGGGGAACATGGTCAGAGCACAGTTCTACCAACCGTTGACAATATTACGAACTTTGGTCCAGCTACATATTATCTCAGTAACTACCTCCCTCACTGGCCTCACGACGCAGAGTCCACTTTGTTCCAGTCATCCAGCCGAGGTAAGCTGCAGTTGCATTACCAGGATCTCCTTCGCATGACGATCAAACACGCTAACTGGTCGTTGTCAGTCAGAAAGACAGACGAAACGAAGACGTAAAGGGAATAAGGTTCTCATCCCGAAGATTGATACTCGTATTGTTGTCCTTGAACGTTGAAGAGGAGAAGAACTGTAGAGAGTTAGCTGCGCTGTCCGTTACCACTTCCCTATCAGAAGATAAAATATGACTTTCCTGCAGATTTTGCGACTCTTCTTTCGCGGTAGAAGAAGTTGTGTAAGGAACAGTAGGGAAGGCCACAAACACGGAACAGACAAGCAGGACATAAATGAAATAATTGTATTTTGACCATGAAAAAAAGTACATCTGACAGCGATGTAGCGTTGTTACAACGTGGGTAGATGTGAGTCTACGTACTGGATTACTCGTCGGATAGCCAGATGGCGGCGACGTCTACGCTAACGAATAAATAACACCATTGTGAACTTGAATCCAAATGGGCTCCACCATACATCTCCAAGCAACTGGATTTTGTGTGGAATCTGCAATTGAGTGGGTTCGAAGAGCAAGTCTCCAGGGTTTTATTGTCCAGTGGGAAATACAGTGGAGTTAAAAAAAAAAAAAAAAAAAATTCACCTGCAGCCAGCCTTGTCTAGATGGGTGGAGAGGGAAGAGGGGGAGGGGGTGAAGGGGCAGGGGTGACCATTCCGGTGACCTTTGACCAAAAACGGTGGTGGTGGCGCCAGGAGGACGACTTCAACGAAAAACCCGTCTCTTATTGAGCTGGCATGCCAGCATTACCACTTGAACGCAACAACCCGGTTCTTTACCGACTTATGCCAAACTATTTGTCCGGATGATATGAAATTGATTTAACCCAACATGTGATGGTCTTTCGTCTGTGCAACACATCAGTGTATCCAAAAGATTGAGGAAAATTGATATCATAACTGAAATTTTTCTATTTACTTTTCCAGCTTGTTAAATACACTCCTGGAAATTGAAATAAGAACACCGTGAATTCATTGTCCCAGGAAGGGGAAACTTTATTGACACATTCCTGGGGTCAGATACATCACATGATCACACTGACAGAACCACAGGCACATAGACACAGGCAACAGAGCATGCACAATGTCGGCACTAGTACAGTGTATATCCACCTTTCGCAGCAATGCAGGCTGCTATTCTCTCATGGAGACGATCGTAGAGATGCTGGATGTAGTCCTGTGGAACGGCTTGCCATGCCATTTCCACCTGGCGCCTCAGTTGGACCAGCGTTCGTGCTGGACGTGCAGACCGCGTGAGACGACGCTTCATCCAGTCCCAAACATGCTCAATGGGGGACAGATCCGGAGATCTTGCTGGCCAGGGTAGTTGACTTACACCTTCTAGAGCACGTTGGGTGGCACGGGATACATGCGGACGTGCATTGTCCTGTTGGAACAGCAAGTTCCCTTGCCGGTCTAGGAATGGTAGAACGATGGGTTCGATGACGGTTTGGATGTACCGTGCACTATTCAGTGTCCCCTCGACGATCACCAGTGGTGTACGGCCAGTGTAGGAGATCGCTCCCCACACCATGATGCCGGGTGTTGGCCCTGTGTGCCTCGGTCGTATGCAGTCCTGATTGTGGCGCTCACCTGCACGGCGCCAAACACGCACACGACCATAACTGGCACCAAGGCAGAAGCGACTCTCATCGCTGAAGACGACACGTCTCCATTCGTCCCTCCATTCACGCCTGACGCTACACCACTGGAGGCGGGCTGCACGATGTTGGGGCGTGAGTGGAAGACGGCCTAACGGTGTGCGGGACCGTAGCCCAGCTTCATGGAGACGGTTGCGAATGGTCCTCGCCGATACCCCAGGAGCAACAGTGTCCCTAATTTGCTGGGAAGTGGCGGTGCGGTCCCCTACGGCACTGCGTAGGATCCTACGGTCTTGGCGTGCATCCGTGCGTCGCTGCGGTCCGGTCCCAGGTCGACGGGCACGTGCACCTTCCGCCGACCACTGGCGACAACATCGATGTACTGTGGAGACCTCACGCCCCACGTGTTGAGCAATTCGGCGGTACGTCCACCCGGCCTCCCGCATGCCCACTATACGCCCTCGCTCAAAGTCCGTCAACTGCACATACGATTCACGTCCACGCTGTCGCGGCATGCTACCAGTGTTAAAGACTGCGATGGAGCTCCGTATGCCACGGCAAACTGGCTGACACTGACGGCGGCGGTGCACAAATGCTGCGCAGCTAGCGCCATTCGACGGCCAACACCGCGGTTCCTGGTGTGTCCGCTGTGCCGTGCGTGTGATCATTGCTTGTACAGCCCTCTCGCAGTGTCCGGAGCAAGTATGGTGGGTCTGACACACCGGTGTCAATGTGTTCTTTTTTCCATTTCCAGGAGTGTATTTACGCAGTCGGCCTTTAATTACTGTCATTGGTTTGTAATTTAGTCCCAATGTGTGGGATACACGCTGTGGAATCGTCTAAGGTTTTCAGTTTGGACATCACGATGCTTGTCCTATTGGAGACGGTTTACCCTTCCTTTCGTCCGATGTTCGTGAAAAGAAACTGAACGCCCACGGTGCTGCGATACAACGAACTGGCTGAGCAGCTGTTCGACAAAAATAACCGGCACTGTTGTCTCCTTTGACTGATTCTGATGAAAATCACATACCGGGATTCAGATGCAATGTGTGGACCTAGATTTTTCTTCTTTTTTTTTTTTTTATTCATTGCGACATCACGAAGTCCAGTCATTCCGACGATCAATTAACACCAGGATCAAAGAGCATAAGCGACTTTGCAGGTTGGGGCAGGTGGAGAAATCGGCGTGCTAGAGAAGCACTATCACACGCGCTTGTTCAGAGAAGCTGTAGAAATACAAAAACACGCGAACAGTTTGAACAAGAAAAAGGAAAGTCTTAAGGTAAACGGATCCTGGCTTTCCGTACTGCAGCGAACGACCGTCGCATGTAGCAAGAGGAGAACCGCACCGGAAATGACCGCGGAGAAGCCCTCGGATGTTGGCGCGCCAGGTACATACAGTCTGCGGCCGCGAGCTCGGCTCCAGTTCACCACCGGCAATGGAGGGTGAAGCTTTGACAATGCCAGCCACTAGTGCTGGCGAAACGTCAGAAAAATCATTAGATGAACGTCGGCCGAAGAACCCGAGACAGAAGCCAATAGGCTGTTGATGCACAGCTTAAATGTCATCAACATATCCTTAAAATTAACATGAAGTAACGAATACATTATAATAAAAAAAGGCAGATTGCACTGAAGTGATGCCATAGCGGTTTATGTCTTTGCTGTTACCCGTCCTGATGACCTTATGACAAATGTCATTGATAGAGCTTGGATTATAACAAGTTGTCCTAAGAAAGCAGCGTGTTTTCTAGATCTTCAACGCATCGTTGGTTGAAGGGGCACACATTATTAACATACCATTCATAATACGATAATAAATACGAAAATTCTGTAACTACTAATACAACGCTTCCCGTTATTTTATCACAACATATCGTACAAACAACTACGCATGTTCGGCAGACTTCCAACGTGCTGGTGCTTTAAAACAGTATTTTCTTCATAGGACGTAAACTATAAAATAAAACCCACCAATATGCGCTACACTACAAACAATGTGATCCAGTAGGATATCCCCTAAGTTATACTTTTGACGTAGGAACATATCACGTATCTCATTCGCGTTCGCTCCCACGAAGCAAAACTTTTACCTGCACGATTTGACGTCCCACGTAATTCCGGCTTTGCAGTACAGAAGATTTAACAGATTGGTCTCGGTCAGTTTTATCTTTCACTTCCGTTTGTCCATTTTTGGCCTTAAAAGTACTAGCCCGTGCTGAAGAGTAGTGCCTCCGAATTTTTTATCTGAAAACTCTTTAAGACTTTTTAAATAAAACAAAGTCCATTGACATCCTACACTTTTACTCTTCACCTCTACATACTGATTTCTCAACATAGTTGCCCAGGCGATGAACATGCACTACTGGCCATTAAAATTGCTGCACCAAGAAGAAATCCAGATGATAAACGGGTATTCATTGGACAAATATATTATACTAGAACTGACATGTGATTACGTTTTCACGCAATTTAGGTGCATAGATCATGAGAGATCAGTACTCAGAACAACCACCTCTGGCCGTAATAACGGCCTTGATACGCCTGGGTAATGAGTCAAACAGAGCTTGGGTGGCGTGTACAGGTACAGCTGCCCATTCAGCTTCAACATGATACCACAGTTCATCAAGAGTAGTGATTGCCGTATTGTGATTAGCCACTTGCTAGGCCACCATTGACCAGACGTTTTCAGATGATGAGAGATCTGGAGAATGTGCTGGCCAGGGCAGCAGTCGAACATTTTCTGTATCCAAAAAGGCCCATACGGGGCCTGCAACATGCGGTCGTGCATTATCCTGCTGAAATGTAGGGTTTCGCAGGGATCGAATGAAGGGTAGTGCCACGGGTCGTACCACATCTCAAATGTAACGTCCACTATTCAAAGTGCCGTCAATGCGAACAAGAGGTGACCGAGACGTGTAACCAATGGCACCCCATACCATCACGCTGGGTGATACGCCAGTTTGGTGTTGACGAATACACGTTTCCAATGTGCGTTCACCGCGATGTCGCCAAACACGGGTGCGACCATCATGATGCTGTAAACAGAACCTAGGTTCATCCGAAAAAATGACGTTTTGTCATTCGTGCACCCAGGTCCGTCGTTGAGTACACCATCGCAGGCGCTTCTGCCTGTGATTCAGCGTCAAGGGTCTCCGAGCTGATAGTCCATGCTCTTGCAAACGTCGTCTAACTGTTCGTGCAGATGGTTGTTGTCTTGCAAACGTCCCCATCTGTTGACTCAGGGATCGAGACGTGGCTGCACGATCCGTTACAGCCATGCGGACAAGATGCCTGTCATCTCGACTGCTAGTGATACGAGGTCGTTGGGATCCAGCACGGCGTTCCGTATTATCCTCCTGAACCCACCGATTCCATATTCTGCTCACAGTCATTGGATCTCTACCAAAGCGAGCAGCAATGTCGCGATACGATAAACCGCAATCGTGATAGGCTACAATCCGACCTTTATCAAAGTCGGAAACGTGGAGGTACGCATTTCTCCTCCTTACACGAGGCATCACAACAACGTTTCATTAGGAAACTCCGGCCAACTGCTGTTTGTGTATGAGAAATCGGATGGAAACTTTCATCATGTCAGCACGTTGTAGGTATCGCCACTGGCGCCAACCTTGTGTGAATGACCTGAAAACCTAATCATTTGCATATCACAGAATCTTCTTCCTGTCGGTTAAATTTCGCGTCTGTAGCACGTCATCTCCGTGTTATAGCAATTTTAATGGCCAGTAGTGTATTTCTCCCAACTAGAGACCCGTTTGTTGATACTGTCACTGTAGAATAGTTGACTTTGTTGACTAAGCGTCAACCTGACGTCTGTTTGCGCTGCTTCGTGACCATTACAGTGAAGTCCTCGAAAGCGTTCTTTAAATTTTGGAAACATATGAAACTCAGATGGGGCTAAGTCTGGACTGTATGGAGGATGATAGACGACAGTGAACCCAAGGCGTCGGATTGTTGGAGATGTCGCTTGCGCTCGTGTTTAGTGGGGCGTTGTCATGCTGAAGGAGAGGATGCTCCATGTAATGACCTCACAGTACCTTCCAGAGTTTATAGTGTGTCTTCAAGCGTGAGTTCCAAATGCAGCACACCTTGAACGTCCCAGGACACTGTGAGCATGACTTTTCCTGTTGATTGCAAACATTTTTTAGCGTCTGTGATTCTATGTGGTGGAGCTCCAGTGATTCTCTCTTCCTTAGGAGCCGAAATGATGAACATAACTTTCACGACCTGCCACAGTCCTGTTAAGGAACCCATCATTCTAACACTCATAACTCAAAACAAATTGTTTACAGACGACCAGTCTCCTCTGTTTCAGTCCCCGTTTATCCACTGTGGACGTGGGACAGCGTCTGGTCTAGTATTTAACAATGAAGTTCACCAACAGCCGTGCAGTTCCTTCGAAGTCCTGATTGGAATCAGGTCTTCGAAGGAAGCACTTGGGATATTGTTTAAAATTCACGACAACCAGGAACATATGGCCCACTACGCCAATATCGTTTGTTTTTGAGAGATGCATGTGGGGCCTGAGTAGGGCATAATAGAATGCCGAAATTGGTTGTTATTGTTGTTGTGGTCTTCAGTCTTGAGACTGGTTTGATGCAGCTCTTCATGCTACTCTATCCTGTGCAAGCTTCTTCATCTCCCAGTACCTACTGCAGCCTACATCCTTCTTAATCTGCTTAGTGTATTCATCTCTTGGTCTCCCTCTACGATTTTTACCCTCCACGCTGCCCTCCAGTACCAAATTGGTGATCCCTTGATGCCTCAGAACATGTCCTACCAACCGATCCCTTCTTCTAGTCAAGTTGTGCCACAAACTCCTCTTCTCCACAATTCTATTCAATACCTCCTCATTAGTTATGTGATCTACCCATCCAATCTTCAGCATTCTTCTGTAACACCACGTTTCGAAAGCTTCTATTCTCTTCTTGTCTAAACTATTTATCGTCCATGTTTCACTTCCATACATGGCTACACTCCATACAAATACTTTCAGAACGACTTCCTGACACTTAAATCAATACTCGATGTTAACAAGTTTCTCTTCTTCAGAAACGCTTTCCTTGCCATTGCCAGTCTACATTTTATATCCTCTCTAATTCGACCATCATCAGTTATTTTGCTCCCCAAATAGCAAAACTCATTTACTACTTTAAGTGTCTCATTTCCTAATCTAATTCCATCAGCACCACCCGACTTAATTCGAATACATTCCACTATCCTCGTTTTGCTTTTGTTGATGTTCATCTTATATCTTCCTTTCAAGACACTGTCCACTCCGTTCAACTGCTCTTCCAAGTCCTGTGCTGTCTCTGCCAGAATTACAATGTCATCGGCGAACCTCAAAGTTTTTATTTCTTCTCCATGGATTTTAATACCTACTCAGAACTTTTCTTTTGTTTCCTTTACTGCTTGCTCAATATAGAGATTGAACGACATCAGGGAGAGGCTACAACCCTGTCTCACTCCCTTCCCAACCACTGCTTCCCTTTCATGTCTCTTGACTCTTATAACTGCCATCTGGTATCTGTACAAATTGTAAATAGCCTTTCGCTCCCTGTATTTTACCCCTGCCACCTTCAGAATTTGAAAAAGAGTATTCCAGTCAACATTGTCAAAAGCTTTCTCTAAGTCTACAAATGCTAGAAACGTAGGTTTGCCTTTCCTTAATATTTCTTCTAAAATAAGTTGTAGGGTCAGTATTGCCTCACGTGTTACAACATTTCTACGGAATCCAAACTGATCTTCTCCGAGGTCGGCTTATACCAGTTTTTCCATTCGTCTGTAAAGAATTCGCTTTAGTATTTTGCAGCTGTGACTTATTTTCACATCCGTCAACAGCTGCTTTCTTTGGGATTGGAATTATTATGTTCTTCTTGAAGTCTGAAGGAATTTCGCCTGTCTCATACATCTTGCTCACCCAATGGTATAGTTTTGTCAGGACTGGCTCGCCCAAGACTGTCAGTAGCTCTAATGGAATATTGTCGACTCCCGGTGCCTTGTTTCGACTCAGGTCTTTCAGAGCGCTGTCAAACTCTTCACGAAGTATCATATCTCCCATTTCATCTTCATCCACATCCTCTTCCATTTCCATAATACTGTCCTTAAGAACATCGCCCCTGTATAGACCCTCTATATACTCCTCCCACCTTTCTGCTTTCCCTTCTTTGCTTAGAACTGGGTTTCCATCTGAGCTCTTGGTATTCATGAAAGTGGTTCTCTTTTCTCCAAAGGTCTCTTTAATTTTCCTGTAGGCAGTATCTGTCTTACCCCTCGTGAGATAAGCCTCTACATCCTTTCATTTGTCCTCTAGCCATCCCTGATTAGCCATTTTGCACTTCCTGTCGATCTCGTTTTTGAGACGTTTGTATTCCTTTTGGCCTGCTTCACTTACTGCAGTTTTGTATTTTCTCCTTTCATCAATTAAAGTATCTCTTCTGCTACCCAAGGATTTCTACTAGCCCTCATCTTTTTACCTACTTGATCCTCTGCTGCCTTCACTATTTCATTCCTCAAAGCTACCCATTGTGCTTCTACTGTATTTCTTTCCCCCATTCCTGGCAATTATTCCCTTATGCTCTCCCTGAAACTCTGTACAACCTCTGGTTTAGTCAGTTTATCCAGGTCCCATCTCATTAAATTCCCACCTTTTAGCAGTTTATTCAGTATTAATCTACAGTTCATAACCAATAGATTGTGGTCAGAGTCCGCATCTGCCCCTGGTAATGTCTTACAATTTAAAATCTGGTTCCTAAATCTCTGTCTTACCATTATATAATCTATGTGAAACCTTCTAGTATCTCCAGGGTTCTTCCTCCATGTATACAATCTTCTATCATGATTCTTGAACCAAGTGTTAGCTATGATTAAATTATGCTCTGTGCAAAATTCTACCAGGCGGCTTCCTCTTTCATTTCTTAGCCCCAATCCATATTCACCTACTACGTTACCTTCTCTTCCTTTTCCTACTGTCGAATTCCAGTCACCCATGACCATTAAACTTTCATCTCCCTTCACTACCTGAATAATTTCTTTTATCTCATGATACATTTCATCAATTTCTTCATCATTTGCAGAGCTAGTTGGCATATAAACTTGTACTACCGTAGCAGGCGTGGGCTTCGTGTCTATCTTGGCCACAATAATGCGTTCACTATGCTTTTTTGTAGTAGCTTACCCGCTCTCCTATTTTTTTATTCATTATTAAACCTACTCCTGCATTACCCCTATTTGGTTTTGTATTTATAACCGTGTATTCATCTGAGCAAAAGTCTTGTTCCTCCTGCAACCGAACTTCACTAATTCCCACTATATCTAACTTTAACCTATCCATTTCCCTTTTTAAACTTTCTAACCTACCTGCCCGATTAAGGGATCTGAAATTCCACGCTCCGATCCGTAGAAGGCCAGTTTTCTTTCTGCTGATAACGACGTCCTCTTGAGTAGTCCCCGCCCGGAGATCCAAATGGGGGACTATTTTACCTCCGGAATATTTTACACAAGAGGACGCCATCATCATTTAATCATACAGTAAAGCTGCATGCCCTCGGGAAAAATTACGGCCAGTTGTTACAAGGCCAGATCAGTCAGTCATCCAGACTGTTTCCCCTACAACTACTGAAAAGGCATCTGCCCCTCTTCATGAACCACACGTTTGTCTGGCCTCTCAACAGATACCCCTCCGTCGTGGTTGCACTGACGGTACGGCTATCTGTATCGTTGAGGCACGCAAGCCTCCCCACCAACGGCAAGGTCCATGGTTCATGGGGGGGGGGGGGGGGGCGAAATTGGTAGCAAAAGAAAAGTAAAATGACATTTCAACTGCAAGGCTGTTGGCGGATTTCATTGTTAAATCCTCTGTTTCATGGCAGGAATGAGCATTCAAGGCATCCACCGCTCACACAGTTTTCTTACCACAGTTCTGCAGTGATGGCCTGTGCACGGATTTGTGATATAGCACAATTACCTGAGACCTGTTTCTGCGTTATCCAACGATTTTCTCTGACGAGTTCATCAGCCCGATTCCGACGAGTCTCGTCAGTTGCCGTACGCAGTCGTCCACTTCGTACTCTGTCACACACGTTGAAGTTAGAACCACTGTTTCGTTGTTTTGAACACGAAGAGCCCAAAGTGACACAGACTTATATCAATAGAATCATTAACATACACAGCTTTCATTCTTCAATGGATTTCAATTGCAGGCATGTTTTCTACGGTTAGAAACTCGACTAGAGCACGCTGTTTCTCACACACCGTCATATTACGCACTAAAATTCAAACACCTTTACTGTTAGAAGACTGCAGCTAGCGTCAACCAAGCGGGGAAGTGGACCGCGTAATATTCATGACAAGTAATATCTCAACCGATATTGCGAACAGAATAAAAATCGGAGGCATTACTTTTCAGCACGACCTTGTAAGAGCAAATTCTCTAAGCTTACTTGAGATATCGGTGCCCTTGGTTTTTAACATTTCTCTTCACTAATTATTCAGCATTTTATTCAGAGAGATTTTTATCCTCCTTTCTATTGCAGGGAGAGTAACACTGGTTCGCATCTTCTCTTGAATCTCTTCCTCGGGGAAAATAAGTCATACATTCTACGTAAGAGATGGATGTGGAGTTATGTTTTGTTTTGCACTCGCACCATGTGGGTTCCCTCGGTAGTACGCAAAATGTAGCGCTGCCGGTGCAGCTGGAGAATCTACCGTCGCCTGGTGCTGCCTCGGGCTATGATCGATGGGATGCTTCGGCTCAGCTAAAACTCGGGCGTCACTTATAGACAACAGAGCGTGGGGAGTCCTGCACATAACCGAGCAGTCGCAAGCACAGCATGTACGCCGCCATCTGCGACTCAGGTCTCCTCATTGTATCATGGAAACTCCCACCCTGATACGAACTAACATAACGACGGTCTCGCGACCACTGTCATTGAATGTTGTCAGGCCGCGTCATGTTACCGAATAGTGTTCAGCTAACCTGGGGCACTAGAAGTTCCTGAAGAATATCTCAGCTAACGGATTGGACATCGTTTAAGAAGAAACTAACGAGGAACATGACACGGCCCATCAACCTAGTTTTATCGTCAAGGACGATAGTCGTTTATACACAGTGCCTCAAGCGCCGTGAGTACCGTTGAATTCACAACCACGTTTAATGAACACGAAACTCTTTTCCATCAGTATCATAGTAAGCAAAAGTGAGAGAGGTTGTGCAGTGGTCAACATACTGGACTCGCATTAGAGAGACCGACGGTTCAAACCCGTGTCCGAAAGTTCAGATTTAGATTTCCGTGGTTTCCCTAAATCGCTTAAGGCGAATGCCAGGATGGTTCCTTTCAAAGGGCACTCCTGATTTCCTTCTCCATCCTTCCCTAACAAAGCTTGTCCTACGTCTCTAATGACCTCGATGTCGACGGTACGTAGAACACTACTCTCCTCCTCCTGAACGTGTTGCTTATGCCCAGCTATCGTAATAACCGAACAGGTAGTTCCAGTTTACAAGAAGGCGAGCAGATGCAAAAACTATAGGCCTGTATCTGTGACATCGATCTGTTGTAGAATTTTAGAACATATTTTTTGCTCGCGTATCATGTCATTTCTGGAAACCCAGAATCTACTCTGTGGGAATCAACATGGATTCCGGAAACAGCGATCGTGTGAGACCCAACTCGCTTTGTTTGTTCATGAGACACAGAAAATATTAGATACAGGCTCACAGGTAGATGCCATTTTCCTTGACTTCGGGAAGGCGTTCGATACAGTTCCGCACTGTCGCCTGATAAACAAAGTAAGATCCTACGGATACCAGACCAGCTGTGTGGCTGGACTGAAGAGTTTTTAGCAAACAGAACACAGCATGTTGTTCTCAATGGAGAGATGTCTACAGACGTTAAAGTAACCTCTGGCGTGCCACAGGGGAGTGTTATGGGACAATTGCTTTTCAAAAAATATATAAATGAACTAGTAGATAGTGTCGGAAGTTCCATGCGGCTTTTCGCGGATGATGCTGTAGTATACAGAGAAGTTGCAGCATTAGAAAATTGCAGCGAAATGCAGGAAGATCTGCAGAGGATAGGCACTTGGTGCAGGGAGTGGCAACTGACCCTTAACATAAACAAATGTAATGTATTGCGAATACATAGAAAGAAGGATCCTTTATTGTATGATTATATGATAGCGGAACAAACACTGGTAGCAGTTACTTCTGTAAAATATCTGGAAGTATGCGTATGGAACGATTTGAAGTGGAAGGATCGTATAAAATTAATTGTTGGTAAGGCGGGTGCCAGGTTGAGATTCATTGGGAGTGTCCTTAGAAAATGTAGTCCATCAACAAAGGAGGTGGCTTACAAAACACTCGTTGGGCCTGTGCTTGAGTATTGCTCATCAATGTGGGATCCGTACCAGGTCGGGTTGACAGAGGACATAGAGATAATCCAAATAAGAGCGGTGTGTTTCGTCACAGAGTTATTTGGTAAGCATAAGAGCGTTACGGAGATGTTCAGCAAACTCAAGTGGCAGACTCAGCAAGAGAGGCGCTCTGCATCGCAGTGTAGCTTGCTCGCCAGGTTTCGACAGGGTGCGTTTCTGGATGAGGTATCGAATATATTGCTTCCCCCTATTTATATCTCCCGAGGAGATCACGAATGTAAAATTAGAGAAATTCGAGCGCGCACGGAGGCTTTCCGGCAGTCGTTCTTCCCGCGAACCATGCGCGACTGGAACAGGAAAGGGAGATAATGAAAGTGGCACGTAAAGTGCCCTCCGCCACACACCGTTGGGTGGCTTGCGGAGTATAAATGTAGATGTAGATGTAGACCCGAGACACACAAACAGCTATGAATTTCATTGACGGACGGTGCAGTGTCTTCTGAAAGATGTCAAAAACAAGACCACATGTGTAGGACGTTCGAGAAACTTTCCAATTCGCAGAAAGACTTCGAAATTGAAGACTGAGACTGCATTTTTTCCGTCCGTTCTTGCAATGACGGAAAAGCCGCGGTATGCCGCCAGTCTTGGCGTCAAAATTTATTGACATAATTTTCGAGTAATGATCGAAGCACAAGAAATGAATTAAATTGTGTGCACCCGTCAGGACTCGATCCCGTGTCCTGTTACATGAGAGGCAGGAATGGTAACCATTACATCACCACAGCACGATAGTCAACATCCCTGCACGAAATACCCAAGATGAGTGCCCTCCCCGACACAAACTGCAATTCATATCTTCTGCTTATTTTCCCTTATATTGTCACGCCTACCAGGGTTCTCCAACATTGGAATAGCACCTCAGCGTTGGACGTAATGGGAAACTCCTGTACCATAGGTGATCTTATAGATCTTATAATTAAATGTTTCCCGGCCGCAGCCCAAATTCTTCTGCTTCGATCATTATCGTAAATAATGAAGAGACTTAAATGCCTCGGGAAAACATTTAATTATAATTCTCGAATGTTTTGATAATAGTTTCACTGTAAAAATCTTGAGCCTCATATTATTATATCCCTATTTTCATCAGTTTTCGGTGCAGTTAAGCGTAATATAAGGCTTTATTCAAAATTCTTCACTATTTGGCCTGTTGGGAACATTGCGATGTCTTAAACTCTTTACGGTTTATTGGCTACAGGGGACAGAGGCACCTTAAGTGGAATTTCCATTGTTTCATAGAATATGTTTAACGGCAGTGAGGTTTGGTGTTTTAGGGGAAATCCAAGTGAAAGTGCTACTGCATCGAGAAGTCTCTGCTAGAACTCAGAATGTAGCCGTAGACGGAACGGATCATTCCCAATGGACCAGTTGCGTAGATATGTTATAGGAACGCTAACATTCGCTACACCTGAAAACGACTTAGTTGACAGCACCTGCTCTCTAAGGCTTCTGGATAACAGATCTGAGTGACTGTACCATTTCGGTAAGAAATAGATCGGAGCTGTAGCAAACAACCACTTGGACAAGCAGAAGCTATTCTACAGACCGTTGACTGATTGTCCTCCCTTGTACTGAGAGACCTACTGTTTCTTGTGGTACACTAAACGCAGTCCGCTTTGGCATTTATATCCCGTATAAAATATTGCCTTTCTTAAAAGTAGCGGTAACTGACAGAAATGTCTGAGAGCGACAGAGGAGATCGAATCCCGATCATGAGTACGGAGGAAGGTGGTGCAGTACTTGGGGCGATGCCGGACGATGTGGCCGAACGGTTCTAGGCGCTACAGTCTGGAACCGCGCGACCGCTACGGTCACAGGTTCGAATCCTGCCTCGGGCATGGATGTGTGTGATGTCCTTAGGTTAATTAGTTTTAAGTAGTTCTAAGTTTTAGGGGACTGATGACCTCAGAAGTTAAGTCCCATAGTGCTCAGAGCTATTTGGAGCATTTGAACTTGGGGCGCTGGATACGCCTTCTGATGGAACGGAATTCAAATCCCCACCAGGCAATCCAGATTTAGACTTTCCGCGGTTTCTTTAAGTAGCTTAAACCAAGGGTGAGCAAACAGCGACTCGAGGGCTGCATGCGGGCCTCTCAGGTTTCTTGTGTGGCCCTCCAAGAGAGTCAGAAAAATCAGCCATCAATCGAGTTTTCCACTCCGTGCGAGGACGAGGGTTATCGCCAGGACGGCCACGGTATTACGTATGCGCAGTGTGAATACTAATCGCACAAATCAAGTTGACATTAGGCATGATGGCTGATAGTAGCGGCTAGAAAGGCACTTACCATTTTATGGTCGCTCTTGTCAACCACCACGCCGAATGTTAACTTGGTTCGCACATACAGTAAGCTTCACACTGCTCCTCCAGGTAATCTGGTTCAAACTTTGTCTGTCAACAGTAATTGTATAAATTTCCAACCTTATTGCAATTATAAATCCTCCGAAAAATCCCAAAATCAGTGATGAATGTCTAACGTTAAATGAAGAATGGACATAACCATGAATCTCTATTAATGCAGGGAATAAAGCATTGTGTTTATTATTTCATGAAACAATAGCCGTACACAACGGCTACAATCTGAAAAAATATTGCGAAACAACACACATTAAATTCCAAGGAAGAGCACTAATTGAAAGCTGCGGCGTTTGCGAAAAGGCTGAATAACCAACAATATCTAGTTAAAAGGCAATCACCACTTCAAAAAAGTGTCACATAAGTAAGTTTCTTGGTAGCCTATAATCTAGCAAAACGCAAGAAGCCTGTTTTCGGATCGTGAATTTATTAAGCAGTGTACTGTACAGCGTAAAGAACATTGTGTCACGAACTTAGAAGCAAATCTGGAAGCATTTCATTGTCATGAAGGATTGTAGTGATGCTCGTTGTCACAGTTCGTTACGAAGTCACAAAACACTTGACAACTTGTGAATAAAGATAGTTTTCCTTTTTGATTTTCTTTGGCAATGCATGAAAGTACAGGTAATGAAGACAATGCACTATTACGAAACTACATCTATAGAATTAATTAATATTTCGTCGTCACAGAGGAATCGCTTGGGCTAGGCTCAGTCAAAGATAGAATCATTGAGCTGGATTTGCGTAAGTGTGCTGTGATTTGGAGGAGGAAAGTAGCCAGTTTCGGAACAAAACGGTAAGTATTGAAACATATAGGGCTGTAGCGTCCTGTGCCAAATGGTAAGTATGATTAGGCTTTTAAAAAACAAGTTACAAGCACACGACACAGACAGTAAAATACCGTCTTTTCTTTGCATTTTGCACCAGGAGAGTTGTGTAAAGCAGTCTTGGACTTCAAGCAAGTGTTACAGGTAAATCCTACTGTTGGTGTGGTGCACACATTCAGAACGAGGGCGCTTCACCAAGCAGAGTTCAAATATTGGCTTGAGAATGTGGAAGCAGAGAGGGAAGTCGTAATTTACCACAACAGTGTAAGTTGTTTTAGCTTGGGCAAAATGTTAGAAAGACTCAGGGTACATCAGAATGAAATCCTCTTATTTCTAGACACGAAGGAGATACCTCATGATTCTGTGATGATTGCAGGTGTGAGATGATTGTTGCAGCCTGGTATATCTGAGAAAATGAATGAAATGCATGTTAAAGAGTAAAGGTAAAAGGGTTGCTTACACATGAAATCTGGAAACAGGTTGAAATCGTTCAAAACCAAACTGAGTCTATTTGCGAGGCAAGCGCTTGAAGACAGTTCTTTCCCTTTTATTACGAAAGCAGAAGGTGATATGATTAGAGATCGTCTGCACCGATTCGGCGACTATGTCACAAGACGATATCAAGACTTTATGAAAATTGAGCTTAAATTCAATTTTTCTCTCTTATCCCATCATTGCTGATACCGACACAGCACCTGAGGAACTGTATCTGGAAGTTGTTTGATATGTAGTCAGATCACAATGTGAAAGAAAGGTTTAATGCTGCACAATTACTTGGCGGCCGGTGTGTCCGAGCGGTTCTAGGCGCTACAGTCTGGAACCGCGCGACCGCTACGATCGCAGGTTCGAATTCTGCCTCGGGCATGGATGTGTGTGATTTCCTTAGGTTAGTTAGGTTTAAGTAGTTCTAAGTTCTAGGGGACTGACGAGCTCAGCAGTTAAGTCCCATAGAGTTCAGAGCCATTTTGCAAAATTACTTGATTTTTACATACTTTCGTCCGCTGAAAATTTTCCATGGATGAAAAAGTTGTCTAGGAAAACATACTATACATTTGGTTTTATATATACGTTGTAAGACATTATCTTGCAGGTTGTGATAAGAATCTCAGCAAGGAAACTTTAAGAATCTCAGCAAGGAAACTCACTCTTAACTAAAAAAAGGAGAAAATTGCGACTGGAAACATTTTACTCAATAAAGTGATCCTAAAATGAAATCTGCTTTTAATTACAGATGATATGAAATTAGCAAAAGAAATAATCATTGCCACTGTATTGTTTCATTTATTCTTATTGACGCTTAAGGCTTTGTGGTACTATTTGTATCTACTCGTATTTATATCTAACTAGCGAATACAACATTTTAAAAGCTACGACCCTGCGGTAACCAACCCTTCCACAAAGTGGCCCCCGAGGCAAAATAATTGCCGACTCCTGGCAGATAGTAAAGCTTGGAATAGTTCCTTGGGAAGGGAAATGTTGTGGACTGACAAGACAGCCAGTCCACAGTGACGGGTAACCGAAAGGCACGCGTTTAAACTCACGCAGGCTGGCGTGAGGTCTGAAACAGGATACGTAATGAATGCTATAAAGAAAAGTACGTAGCTGCTGGAATACTTAACTTTAATCCACAATTGGTGAACATTGGTCTTGTTACTGTACATGCTTCATTAGATACATAGCAAAGGATAAATGGCGCCTTGCTAGGTCGTAGCAATTGACTTAGCTGAAGGCTATGCTAACTATCGTCTCTGCAAATGAGAGCGTAATTCTCAGTGAACCTTTCCTAGCAACGTCGGCTGTACAACTGGGGCGAGTGCCAGTACGTCTCTCTAGACCTGCCGTGTGGCGGCGCTCGGTCTGCAATCACTGATAGTGGAGACACGCGGGTCCGGCGTATACTAATGGACCGCGGCCGATTTAAAACCTACCACCTAGCAAGTGTGGTGTCTGGCGGTGACACCACAGGAAACGTCTGATTTGTCTGCCTTTCCTTGCCCAACTCGCGTTTGTGCTCCGTCTCTGACGACTTCGGCGTCGGTAGGAGCTCAGTCTCTTGTCTTCTTGTTTCTTTTGAACGTTTCGTTCTGCGGTACAACGATGCCACGAAGGAATCAGATGTCCGCAGCTCGTGGTCGTGTGGTAGCGTTCTCGCTTTCCGCACCCGGGTTCGATTCCCGGCGGGGTCAGGGATTTTCTCTGCCTCTTGTGATGTCCTTAGATTAGTTAGGTTTAAGTAGTTCTAAGTTGTAGGGGACCGATGACCATAGATGTTAAGTCCCATAGTGCTCAGAGCCATTTGAAGGAATCAGACAAAGGACTGGCGATGAAGGTTTCCGTATGGCAGATGCTGTGAAGATAGAGAAACCGTAGAATTGTGACACTTCAAACTGAGTCACAGTGAAGTAAGGAGAAAATCCTCCAAGATAATTTTGGACAAAACTGTTCTGGGTATGGGGCCGCATCATTGTAACCACTAAAACAGCTAAATCGTCAGCGTAATTGGACCGTGTCCTCTTCAGAGCGGAAGAGGACCACAGCAAGTCGGTCAAAACGTCGGCAATCTAGCTACTTTAGTAGTTACAATGCACAGCCTCATACCCAATATCATTTTACCCAAAATGACACCGACAGTGGAACCCAACGAACTTGTTTACTGAGTCCAGTCGATGAGGAGTGGAGTATGATAAAGAATGAGACGCTTATGGCTGGAAATGATACTATAGGTTGAATACAAGCTAAAGGAAAGGGTGTATGAACAAATAAAGTTTCTCCAGACTGCCCAAAAGACAAATTACAAGAACAAAAATGATGTGTCTAGAAACAAGCTGCACAGAATGTTTAGAAACGAAATAAAAAATAAAAATAAATAAGTCGAATGAAATAAATTCTAAATCTATTAGATAAGCAAACAAACAAATTTAAAAATAAATCACTAGATGAATGCTGAGCTATATACAAGAAGATGAAACGTAACTTCACAGAAAGAGGATGTAAGGCCGCACCGCAGGAAGTGCCGAGCGAAAGTGTGTATTAAGAGCAGAATAAATGGCATACAGCAGGAAGGCTTGTATTCGCTACGTGGTGGCAGATAAGTTGGAAGCCCACATTCCCTATTGTCAGAGAATGACAGGGCACACGTCTGCGCCAGTTCACAAACACCAGTGGGATTCTAGAGTTAGCAGAATTTGTGGAAAAGTGCGGTTTTCAAACTTGATGTTCAAAACTGAATCAAGAGAGTTACTAATAAACATCCAGATAAAGCGTTATCGCTACACTGCAAAAGGAACAAGTGTGAGAACGATACGTATCAGAAATTGAGCTTGTCAATTTCTCACTAAAGTAGTGGAAATGTAGGCAAAATGTACGAAGACTGATTTGACTTTGTAAAGGTACACGAAATAATATAAAAAATAATGGAATAGAAAACTGAGAAAGATGATGTTTGGCTTTAGGAAAGGTAATCTCTACGGAAACGCACGTTTGACGTTGCCCTTGACAATCGAGAAAAAGAAGAAAAATCATAGGATGTTACACCCTAGAAATAGCGTTGGACATCGTAAAATTGTGCAATACTTTCGAATTTCTCAGGAAGAAAGGCGTGAATCACAGGGAAGATGGGTAATATAGAGTAAGTACAAGAATCAAGAGGAAAAAATAAGAGTGGAAGACAAAGAAGTTCCTCGGATTAGGAAGGGTACAAGATATGGACGTAGTCTTTCGAGCTTTCTGTACAATCTGTACACGGAAGAAGCAATGACAGAAAACAAAATAAATCAGGAGTGTGACAAAAACCTAGACTGAAAAGATATCTATGATAACATTCGTGGAAAGCATTGTTGTTCTCAGTGAAAGAAAATGGTTCAAATGGCTCTGAGCACTATGGGACTCAACTGCTGAGGGCATTAGTCCCCTAGAACTTAGAGCTAGTTAAACCTAACTAACCTAAGGACATCACAAACGTCCATGCCCGAGGCAGGATTCGAACCTGCGACCGTAGCGGTCTTGCCGTTCCAGACTGCAGTGCCTTTAACCGCACGGCCACTTCGGCCGGCTTTCAGTGAAAGACTGGATAATTGTGGGACCTGCTGAATGAAATGAACTGCCTAATGAATGCATACTATGGCCTGAGAGTAAAGAGAAGAAAGACGACGGTAATGAGGAGTATCAGAAATGAGATTAGCGATGAACTTAACTTCAAAATAAACATTCGTCAAAAGAAGTCTACTAGTATCAGACATCGGCCTTAATTTGAGGAAGAAATTACTGAAAATGACCATCTGAAGGACAGCACTGTATGGAAATCAGTCATAGACTGTGGAGAAAAGAAGAGACACAAAGTGTTGGGAATCTACAGAACATGTTCAAAATTCGGTGTACCGATAAAGAAAGAAATGAATAGTTTTTCCACGGGAGTTTCTAGGAGAGTAATATGTGAAAAACACTGACAAGAAGACGAGAGAGGATGATAGGCCATGAGTTAAGACATTAGGGGATAATATCGTACTTGAGGAAACTGGAAAGGGTAAAAGTGTACGGACAGAGAGAAGTTGGAATGCGTCCAAGAAATAATTGAGGATGTTGGGTGCAAATGCTACTTCGATACGAAAGGATCGCCTCAAACAAGACAGAGGAAAGGTAACACCCTCCCCTCACCCCTCCCCCCAAAGAAGGAAGGTAATGGAACAATTCTTATCCCGCTGCTGACAATGGAAGAAATACTATAATTCCTTTATGATATTAGTGAATCTACAAAAAGAATAATTCAGCATGAAATTCGCTAAAACACTCGAAGAAATACCCTACATGCTGTCGAGTAAAGAGGCAGTGCCTTTCGCAATAATGAAATTCTTTGCACAATAAGAGATTACGAGGGTTAACATTACGATATACAAGATCAGTACGGACTGTGATGATTCTATATCCTGCAAAATCTCCCAGACGTCAAAATTACGCTCTCCGCTTTTATAGATTTCCGGTCAGTGAAAAAATGAAGCTTCACACTGAAGCGAAGGTAGTATGCCTATAAATTACTTCAAGTTTTGGATCAATCTAACGGAGGCTGCCTTTATGAGCACCGGCGAGCATATTTGCTGAGAGAAATAACGGCCCAACAGAGTGGCAGGCAGGGTTTTCATTGCTCCAGCATTGGTAGCAGTGGTTGCGAAACAGCAACTTCCCGGACGACGCGTCTGCGCTGCCTCTGTGGTTGGTTAACAGGACGCCACATTCGCGGGCACGTGCGCACTTGCGAAACGCAACCATCGCCTCGCACGCGGTACAAACAGAGCAGCCCCACCCCAACTCTCTGGCCGTAGGCGTGTTCCAGCAGTGAACTACAATCTGTAGTAATTCAACATACTGAACGCAGAAGTGACCTCTCTGGTGTCCCCCAGGGTTCAGTCCTTGGTCCAACAATTCTCTCTTTGTATATTTCATCTGTGTATCACTGTTGTAACTATTACTGGACACTAATAGTCACAGGTAATCTTCTTATCACAATGAAAGTTGATGCTCGGATATTTTCATGCAACAATACCTTCAATACTATTTAATGATATCCAGTTGGCTTTTCAAAAGAAATTGCAAAAGATACTGGGACTATCCTTCACGAACATGTACACTGGGAAGAACAAACTATTGCAGCAAGCAGTTAATGCCCTTCTTCAGACGAAGTCCAAAAATTTAGATAAATATTTCCAACTTAGAATTTAAAAAAAATGAAGTCCTGTCAAATCTTTACTGCTATTACTTAATTCAGCTTAGAACAAATAGTGGTAACACCAGAATACTCGAACTACCTACGAATGCTTGTGCAAGATAAGTGTGCGACTTTCGGTTGTTCGAACATGTCAGTCCTTCCTACATTCGTTTAGGTTGGATGTGACCGGGTATGCCGGCCGGTGTGGCCGTGCGGTTCTAGGCGCTTCAGTCTGGAACCGCGTGACCGCTAAGGTCGCAGATTCGATTCCTGCGTCGGGCATGGATGTGTGTGATGTCCTTAGGTTGGTTAGGTTTAAGTAGTTCTAAGTTCTAGGGGACTGATGACCACAGATGTTAAGTCCCATAGTGCCCAGAGCCATTTGAGCCATTTTGACCGGGTAGGAGACCTGACTTGCACACCGCTCTGTTTTTCATCACTGTCTCAGTCATTTGTATCCCCTGTACCTCTGGCAGGTTGTTACATTGTAAGAAGTGGCAGTTTTGAATGCGATATTGGCCACAGGTAACCATTTTCCTGACTGCACGAATGTAGAAGGTTCTCTGGATTCAGAGATAATTGTCTGTCGAGTAGCCAGTTCGCTTGAGAGAGCATTGGCTGAGGACTATACATGCAGTGGTGTGGAGGCCTAATTTCAGAATGATGTTGCTGTAATTTGGATTTATCAAAGAAGGTAATATCCAGCCACGTGTGATACCTCTGTAGAAAATGGGATGTAGTGTTCAGGGAGAACTTTCAGTTTTGGTGAGTAAATATCCGCAACTCACATTGTTTGACTGTTACGGTACTGTTGTGCCATTATCTCGTGAATGCATAAACTTAGGAAAGAACTACATCGCTCTTTCCCTGTTTAATTTCCTAATACTGAAGGTAAATTTTGCTTAAGAACTAATTTTCATGGAAGTTTTGTCTGAAGAGCTGACTTTGTAAATTTACTGTGCATTCCTAAATAACCGTTTTCTAATAACAGTGTCCAATAATGTAGGCATGTTCATATCTGTTAACTTCTGCTAATGAATACGAATCTAAAGCGCCCTTATTTTTCAAATTATTCGACACCGAGACCCCATGTACCACTTGCTATCTATAAGTTTTCAAACAAGATACTTCGGTTCGCGAGATCGGGCTGATAAATGTGTATAAAGCTGGTGTGTAGAATTCTCGTAGTGCACACGGCCAGATTTATTTAAATAATGGCAAAGCAGAGTGATTTATTTCAGGAACCCAGTTGCAAAGCACAGCCCAGCTCTCCGTTGTGCACAGGTCAACCAAATCGATTATTAGGGCAAGGATTCAACAATGTTTTGTGCACTTAGGAAACAGTGATTGTCTACTCAGATTGCATTCAGTGAGACAATAACTGGTTTAAAATACTGTCTCACTCATTTAGTTCAGTGGCTGCACAAGTGTTTTGCATTGGAAGTCTAAGTACTGGGTTTAGCTCTTAAGTTTATACAGCAATACGGTTATTGCATATGGTAGGTCAGATGATATCAAACACCTATCATCATTCCATAACTGAAACATCAGATTATACACCTCCAGCATCTGGTCTGTGCCTTAGCATAACACGTCTCTATCTCCTTCATTTCAAACAGCAGTTGTGGAACCTAATACCCTGTAACCTGCGTCTTATGCAGAACCAATCTGCATTCAAAAAACGATTAAAGTTTATCTGTTGTCATCGGCGTAGCTTCCTTCTCAGCATATCCCACGTTTCCTTCTGTCTATTCAGAGAACCATATCCCTTGAACGCCACTGAAATCCCAACCATCATACATCCCATATTGAAAACTTTCTCTGCCTTTCTAATCCCATCATACTTCTGTTTTCCTTTATTCGTCTCGTCTGATAATGTTTCGTTATTATTTCTCAATCTCTCGCCAGTCATTTTTTTTTTGTCTACATTGATTCCATTTGTACTATTATCACACTTTCTGACAGATGCCATTAGTCACATTCGACAAGAACGTAATGAAGGAATTGTTTAACTTCAGTAAGATTAACATTATTCAAATTCCATATACGCGTCACTATAAAGTTAAAATTATTATTACTAGTATTATTATTATTATTATTATTTCTCTTTCCTGTCTCAGACGTTATGTCTGGTTAAAAATGGAAAGTGACGCGGACCTTGATCAAGCGTGACTTCCTTTTAACTGTACGGTGTACGTTACATTGCATTTAGGAACTTTCGGGTAATTGAACATATATCAATAATTACAGATCTCTGTGGTTGTATATATACGTTTGGATGTAGCTGTATTGCGTTGATGTACTGGTGGATATAGTGTGGTATGACTCCTGTAGTTGATAGTATAATTGGTATGATGACAACTTTATCCTGATGCCACATGTCTTTGACTTCCTCTGCCAGTTGGATGTATTTTTCAATTTTTCTCCTGTTTTCTTCTGTATATTTGTTGCATTGGGTATGGATATTTCGATTAGTTGTGTTAATTTCTTCTTTTTATTGGTGAGTATGATGTCAGGGTTGTTATGTGGTGTTCTTTTATCTGTTATAATGGTTCTGTTCCAGTATAATTTGTATTCATCAGTCTCCAGTACATTTTGTGGTGCATACTTGTATGTGGGAACGTGTTGTTTTACAGGTTTATGTTGTATGGCAAGCTGTTGATGTATTATTTTTGCTACATTGTCATGTCTTCTGGGGTATTCTATATTTGCTAGTATTGTACATCCGCTTGTGATGTGATCTACTGTTTCTATTTGTTGTTTGCGAAGTCTGCATTTATCTGTTGTGGTCTTGGGATCTTTAATAATATGCTTGCTGTAATATCTGGTGTTTATTGTTTGATCCTGTATTGCAATCATGAATCCTTCCGTCTCACTGTATACATTGCCTTTTCTTAGCCATGTGCTGGATGCGTCTTGATCGGTGTGTGGCTGTGTTAGATGATACGGGTGCTTGCCTTATAGTGTTTTCTTTTTCCAATTTACTTTCTTCATATCTGTTGATGTTATGTGATCTAAAGAGTTGTAGAAGTGGTTATGAAATTGCAATGGTGTAGCCGATGTATTTATATGTATTTATTATTATTATTATTATTATTATATACAGTGGTGGACAAAAACACGGAAACATTGGAAAAACAACGCATTACCATGCTTAACACGGTGTTGGAAAATCAATGGCATTCAAAACACCTTCCAGTCGTCTCGGAAATGACAAATACAGGTTCTGCATGGGTTTCGAGGGAATCTTATACCATTATTCTCGGAAAATAGTGCCAAGTTCTAGTAACGATATTGGAGGTCAATAGTGATCACGCACACTTCTCTCCAGAGTAGACCACGAAGCATCAATAATTTTGGGCATTTGCATCACTGCTGAGTGGTTTCGGAATCTCAGCCTGCCCTGCAATTCCCAGCATATAGAAAGCTTACTTAGTGTTTTCTGGTGCTGACACTGCTCATGAATGCGACATTCAGTTTTGCAGTGACTTTTGCAGCTGACGTCATCTTACTTTTCGTCACAATCTTCTTCAATGACCGTCTGTCATGACCATTCAACACATAATTTCGTGCGCGTTTTGACTTAGCGGATGGTATTTTCCCGCTTTCCCAGTATGCGGCATCAATATTCGGTACCGTACCTCTTCAGACACAAAACACTTCAGCTGGCTGCCAATGTTACGGAAGCATCCACCATAGGAGCACCAAGAAGTTGCCGACGTTCGAATTCCCTTAGCGCCTACAAAATACACTCACAATTTCGTGTTTTATGGTGCTGAAACTGACCATGAATGCGATATTCATTAATGGTGCGAAAAGTGGCAGTTGACCCTAAATAACAAAAAGTGTGAGATCATCCACATGAGTGCGAAAAGGAACTCGTTAACCTTCAGTTACACGATAAATCAGTCTAATCTAAAAGCCGTAAATTCAACTAAATACCTAGGTATTACAATTACGAACAACTTAAATTGGAAGGAACACACAGAAAATGTTGCGAGGAAGGCTAACCAAAGGCTGCGTTTTATTGGCAGGAGACTTAGAAAATGTAACAGGTCTACAAAGGAGACTGCCTACACTACTCTTGTCCGTCCTCTTTTAGAATACTGCTGCGCGGTGTGGGATCCTTACATGATAGGACTGACGGAGTACATCGAAAAATTTGAAAGAGAGATAGCACGTTTTGTATTATCGCGAAATATGGGGGAGAGTGTCACAGAAATGATACAGGATTTGGGGAGGAAATCATTAAAAGAAAGGCGTTTTTCGTTTCGACGGAATCTTCTCACGAAATTCCAGTCACCAACTTTCTCCTCCGAATGCGAAAATATTTTGTTGACGTCTACCTACATAGGGAGGAACGATCACCACGATAAAATAAGGGAAATCAGAGCTCGTACGGAAAGATATAGGTGTTCATTCTTTCCGCACGCTATACGAGATTGGAATAATAGAGAATTGTAAAGGTGGTTCGATGAACCCTCTGCCAGGCACTTAAATGTGATTTGTAGAGTATCCATGTAGATGTAGAACTACACCTGACGCTTGCATAGTATTGGGAGCACAGGTGCCGTTCTTGGTCAAATACTATAGTGTCAACTGTGGGCTAGGCTAGCATGTTAAAGCTTGCATTTCTCGCGGTGTCTCCATAGTTTTCCCCAACACGTGTACAAACTGTGATGTGGGCTCACTAAGGATGCCTAGTTAGACTTCAGAGACTGCCAGAAGGCTCTAGTCTTGCCAGGTAGAAAAAAAGTGCAAATAAATGCTAATACATGATCTCCATTTCCCAGATCAAAGTAGTTTTAGAGTTCACTGGCTCATCTTCGTCGAGGTTACACACTGAAACACAGCGACAGGGTACGACAACAGGCACTGACCTTCTCTGAGAAACTTCGGCTTTAACACGAGGTTAACAGGGTAACCGACACCAGGAATGCTCTCCCTTAGCACGATTTTTCTGCTTGCACAATGCATAGAGTCCAGAACAACACATGTCCACAGCATGTGCAGCAATTAAGCGGGTTGTAAGTGACTCAGAGGATGACAGGTTTCCTTAGGTACCTAAAACGATCTTGCCTGCAGTACTTAGAATACTGATGATGGCAGCATGGTGGAGAAGGACTAGCGATCACTAGCGTCGAGTTGTGAAAGGAAATAAAAACTGCATCTCTGGCCACAATAGTGAGTGGATTTTTCTCTGAGTTTAACGTCCCTGCCTGACTGGTAGACTGTCGGCAGAGTATTTGGCGAGAGGTCGTACTGAATGATTGTACGGGTCGTTCTCGAGAATGTGGGATGACTCGCTTGCAAGAGATACAAAAGTTATTTGTGCGAAATGATTCAAGGATGAATTGACTTGCTGATCACATAGTTCAGTTAACAGAAGTCTGATCATGCTGGAGAAAGCTAAGAGTAACAATAAATGGTTATAATAAAACATAACTTTCGATTCAGAAATAATTGACTATTGACTATTGTATGTCAGTCTGGGACCGTTAAACAGTTTAATAAAGGAGGTGCAGAATCTCCAAGGAAGACAGTTTGTCATGGGTTCGTTTCATGCGCGAGAGACTCAAGGAGATGATCAGTCAGTGGCAGACGCTAAAATAGTAGTTTGCTAAAATTTAGAGGCCGCGAGACTGAAGTAGAAAAATATAGTTCAAATGGCTCTGAGCACTATGGGACTTAACTGCTGAGGTCATCAGTCCCCTAGATCTTAGAACTACTTAAACCTAACTCACCTAAGGACATCACACACATCCATGCCCGAGGCAGGATTCGAACCTGCGACCGTAGAGACTGAAGTAGAGTGAAGCGACGTATCATGTCCGCTCACGAATATAACGCGAACAGTGCACGACAGGTAAAATCGCAGAAATTTCAGCCCATATGGTGGTTTTCTATCAGGTGTCATTCTCCGCGCACCGGTGCGTTGAATATTTATCAAAGACACGTCACTCTTGGCACGATGTAATTAAATCTCAGTTAATGACACACCGGTGATAGAAGCGTTTAGGGAATCATGAGATGAAAGATAGTGTCTGAATCCAGAAGTGATCAGATCACTATCAATGAGGTTATGGAGACGCGTCCTGGTCTATGCATTTTCTTTTTTTATTTTCTTTGTGTTTATAACAGATTCTGGGACATCCATACCAATGTAATACACGTATGTTCTGCAATATTCGATGTCATTTACATAAAAGAATGCACCCACTCCAGAACGACTTTCTTCCATAGTGAAACTTCAGAATGACTAAAAAATGAAAGACGTGCGGATAAAGGAGCAGTAATGGCATTTGTATTCTGACGTGTCACAAATATTTGGGTATTATTTCCGAATATGTCGAGTTTTTCCGAGGGCTTGGTTAGCCAGGAAACTAAGAGAAGAGCTTAAACGTCAGTTGAGCTCTTTACAGGCCAAGTCACAAGGCAATACTGTTGCAGATTTTCTGCCTTTATTAAGACGTCGTGAAAGTTAGATAATCAGCAAGCAATTCTCTGGCAGGCGCGAGAGGCAAGTGTGGGGAAGGCCCCAAGTTCTTAGACGCTTGCAGATGTTGATTTGGGATTAAGAGATGTGGAATTATGTATACGGATGCTTTACGAGAAAAAGAGACACTTAAGTAAGACTTTTACTTGGACATCTGGGAATATTTAATTCGATTCTTGCGTGGAATCATTAACTATTTTAAAAAACATCCTTTAATTTACTATAGTATGGAAACTAACTCATCGATAGGTATCACAAGTCGACAGCAATAATTTATGAAAGTCTGCAGGTTTTTATATATGCCGCAAACAGGTACAGAAACTGTAGACGTGCAAAAGGGGTCAAAAATGCGCGATCCAAACTTAGACTATCTCGAGCTCATTGTGTGGGATGGCACCTAATAGAAATTACGATGATGAAGAAGAATTAATTCATAAGCGATGGAATGTATGTGTATGATTTTTTACAGAACTATGCAGCGCATAGGGGAACGGCCAGGATGGAAACTGACCGCGTCCTTTCCATACATACATTGCCTTAAGCTATTCGAGGACACGATAGATAATATGACTCTGAATGATCATCCGAGAATTTGAACCGCCAGTATCATAATCACTGCCTCATCATGTTCTGTTGATCAGTTGTTTTTAATGAACAAGTGCCTGACGGCTCGGGAGATACGCCACATATGGTCAGCAGCTCTTGAATATCCAATTACCGTGTCGGCCTCCGAATCCTAAATTTACGCAAAGATTGCGGTCAGCCTTTGTCAAACAGGTGAGTTCCCCATTGTCGCCAGACCTTAAGCAATGTGACGACCTGATGGAAATCGCTTCAGTTTTGTACCTCCCATGGTAGGGAGACGTCTCCAATACTCGTTGCGAGTACCCAAAATTACTATCTGCTACATGAGAAACTATGTTCCTCTAAGTAAAGCATTTCTGCAGAACAGTTATAGAGACTGTCAAATTGTCTTAAAATTGCAGTGTCCACTTTTGTCCTGTTACCACATCAACATGAGTCTTATTATACCCTGGAAGGAACAGCTGATGAAAAAACATGAGAACAAAATTGGAGGTAGATTGTTCTTGCCTACCATCGACTTCTGGAGTCATTTACCTATCATTATCTAAACAGTTAACATTGACTCCTACTCCTCATGGTAGAACAAACTGAGAACCGAATCCCAGACCTTGGATTTTTGGTTTTGTATCTACCCACTGAGCCAACGATCGACACAGTGCGTGTGACAGGTAAGCTTACACAAAAGTGGATGGAATACCATAAGACAACACCAAACCAACCTGTACATTGCTGGCTTACTGTGGTACCAAGTACTGATACCATCATACGGGCGTCACACTTGGCAATGGAATTTCAAGTTTCAGTCTGACGCTGATAGCAGCCATGCGGGATCTGGCGGACCCAATGATGCGTGCCTACTGAGCCACACCATCAGGAGCTCTGGACTACGAGCGCTCTGTCTGCCGCCGCGATATAGGATGGCCGGCGGCAGCCGATCACTGTATATGCATCGTTCGTGCTTAGCACAGCGAGCCTCATCCTAGATGCTGTTGTTTGAGCTGGACTCCAACTCTTGCCGCAATATTTGTAATGAGTCTTGGTTCACTTGCATAAATACAAGTTAAGTAAATCTTGTGTTTGTTAACTTGTTCGCTAATCATTTCTGCTCCTGTCCATGACAGTTGCCACACCACTCTATAGCCCACCTCTCCTTACTGTTGTGTGTAAAGTAGTACACAACATTTACAAAAAAAAAAAAAAAAAAAAGTATCAGCAAAGTAAGATGGAATAATCGTTTAAGTAGATGAGAGTCAATATGAGTAGGTATTGGGACAACATTATGGAATGAAGCAAGGAAAGTAGGATGATTAGGGTTGAATGTTCCATCAAAACTGAGACGAGGAGAAAGAAATGCTCAGCATTTCGGTGTAGATGCGCCAATATGAAACGATTACCTCAGTGTCATCTTTTGGTAATATGGATGCAGTATAGAGGGACACCACGAGAAGAGAAGAGACGGTGCATGAATGCAGCCTGGAGAAAATTATGTTCTTCCAAGTAATGCATTTCTGCAGAACAGTTACAGAGACTGTCGGTGTCCACTTTTGTCCTGTTACCACATCAACAAGAATCTTATTAGACCCTGGAAGAAACAGTTGACGGAAAAAAATTAGAACCAAAATAAGGAAAGTATACTATCGGTGATGACAAGTGTAATAAAGCGGGACTCAATGCTTGGTTTGAACACACACAGTTGTGTTCTCTTTGAGGGTGCACCTTCTTATTGACTAGAGTGCTTTTAGGGAACGTTTAACATCAAGTAAGTGTACCTGGGAAAATCAGAAGAAATGTTATTCAGTAACGCCGGGAAGGGGGTTAAAACGCGAAACGTGCTCCTCACAACCAATGTCTCAAATAATTCGCCACACGATTTATGGAGGCGTCGCGTCGTCGAGAAAAGGGGCAATACTGCCATTTGGTAACACATCACTGGCCATAAGTAATTGGTGGCTTAAATTGGACTGGTTTCACTTTTGTGCAGGGCTGCTGCTCCAGCCCGTGTGTGGGCCGGCAACGTGTCAGCGTGAGACGTAATGGAAGTACTGTAATATAAACAGACCGTTAACACAGCGTGTTGCGCTGCAGTGGCGCCGCGCCGGCGCCGGTTGTAACTAGCGCCGGCCGCTGGCGCCTCATTAGCGATGCGGTAATTACAGCGCAGAGCGAAGCAGCCAAGGCCGCCTCGTGCGTCACCGGAATTAAATGGCCGCATCAATTCCATCCGTCTGGCGCGCGTCTCCAGGGAGCGCGATGCCGATGCCTCAGCGAGCGCCCACTGTTCTTCGAATAACGCTTCTCTCAGAGTCCAATGTAGGCTAACTCTCTTTTTTCATTTGTTATATTTGATTAGGGTACTACTACACTATCTGACAAGATTAATCGTCTTGTGAAATGACTTAATTTGCAGACTCTTAAGGGAGAGACCTTGCTTCCAGATATCGGTTATGGACTCTTAACTATTTCACGTAACGCGTTCTGGTTCATCACCATCGCTCGAAGTTCGGTAATCCACTCTAACAGATGCAAGTCTTGCTCTGAAAGTATTCCTCAGAGCAGGAATAAATTAATGTTGTGACGTAGGTGGTAAGTCAGTGGTAAGTTCCTATGGGACCAAACCGCTGGGGTCATCGGTCCCTAGGCTTACACACTACTTAATCTAACTGAAAGTAACTTACGCTAAGGACAGCACACACACCCATGCCCGATGGAGGACTCGACGTAGATGGTGCTGAGGTTCACAGGCATACGAATCGATATTCTAATGAACAACATGTCATACTTTTATTACACACAAATATCTGAACAGAAAACTCAAGAGGTGAACCCTCATTCAGCCTTACAAGAGAATCGATAAAACAGTGTTATCACACAGTTGTTTTTAATACAACTTTCAAGATTAATGTGCAGGGAATATTTGAATTTAAATTTTCATTCCCCTTTTACGTTTAAGAAACAACTAAAACTAAGATAGTAGCTAATGAACCAGCATGAAATAATCGTTCTTGCAATGCAGCAAAACAACTTTCAAATTATGTACTGGGTGCACCTTCCTGCACTTAGAATAAACAATCATAAAAAGTCCCACAGATAATCTTTGCATAAATTCAGATCGAATCAACTAACATGGCAGACAGAAATCACACAAATCTCACTAGCAATTAACAAGAAACCAGCATAACATAAGCGTACTCGAAATCGACGAAAATGAATTTCAAATTGCACATCTTCATATTTTCGTGGAGCAAAGACTGTTCCGTAAAATTTCGGGCATGCAGCCGCATAAATTGGACTTCTTCTTCTAATATTTCGGCTGAGAACCGTCCAGCAATCTTCAGAGTGAACCGAGGTTACTGACGCTCCAGCACTAGTGATCCGCGGGTTTAAATGGATGGAGCAAGAGCTGTAGCGTCAGTCACGTCGGCTCACTCTGAACATGGCTGGACGGTTCTCAGCCGAAATGTTAGAAGAAGAAGTTCAATTTATACGGCTGCACGCCCGCAATTTTGTGAAACAACTTTCACTTTATGTACTGGCCTCACCTTCCTGCATTCAGCATGGTTCAAATGGCTCTGAGCACTGTGGGACTTAACTTCTCAGATCATCGGTCCCCTAGAACTTAGAACTACTTAAACCTAACTAACCTAAGGGCAGCACACACATCCATGCCCGAGGCAGGATTCGAACCTGCGACCGTAGCAGTCTCGCGGTTCCGGACTGAAGCGCCTAGAACCGCTCGGCCACCGTCGCCGGCCCTTTCAGTCACTGCGGCCGCCGTAGGCCTCACTCGGCGGGAGTTCAAAGTGTCGGCCGTTGGCGCCGGAATCGAACCGTCACAATGTGCATTCGACTACTAAGGCGAACTATTTCGGATGATTCCGTCCACCTTAGAGAAGACAATCGGAATTCACCGACAGCAGTGGTCTCCGAGTACTGATTCGTAGCTAGATATATAAAGACCTTCAACAGTGGTCAATGTCCCGGCAGAAAATCAAGGGAATATTTCTCATAACTTAACACAGAATCAATACTACCTTTAAGAATATAATGGCCTAAATGTTTTAAATAAAATGTGTCAATTAGTCAGGTAAACACATATATCACTAAATTGTCAGCAGTCGTTAAAAAATCTACATGTTAATAAAGTTCATTTTGTTGGAGACGGAAAGATTTACTTTAGCACCGTAAAGTCATTAGTAAAAGAAAGTAAAACTTTGTTGTGTATTAGGCAGCATCTGTCACCCCCTTATTTCAACGAAAAGACGATCGACCACGCTGATGGAAACATCTTCAGTCTTTTCGTGTTCAGGACTGGTATAATACCTGACCAATTTCTGGTTGAGCACGCGTATACGTTCGCATAGTTATCCAGTGCGTAGTTCTCGTTAATTATGCAAGAAAAGTGCAGTCTACTAATCGTGTTGCCAGATATGTTTCAAGGCTACCTTGAACTTTCTCCCAAACAGACGGGTCACAGTCACGGTTGAACAATAATGAAAGTTAAGACTGTAGTTTAAATCCCCTTAAAATAAAAGTTCTACGATATTCCTTGCAATTTATCAGCACTTAGGTCCTGTTTCCCAATCAAATCTTTCTCCAACGATATAGATGGAATCAAGTACACTGTATTTTTCTGGAGCATCTGAAATTTTATCAGCAAAACAATTTAAAGCTAGTTAAGTTGTTTCTACACTCATGCACTTGTAATTTGCGACATGTCGTGTTTGTTGTGCTTCCTAGCTCCAAGTGGATTTTTATTTTTTTTTCATTTCGTGCGTGTATCTTTCTCTTCTGCTGGAGAGTGGTTTTTCTACGGGGAGATTCTTCCGCGCAAAGTGGCTGGTGACAAGCGAGATAATGGAGAATGATAGTCTTCTCCAAGGTGGTACGCCAGGGAGCTGTCTACGGGATTCAGTGTGGGGCGTGGAGGCTATGTGGATACAAGCAATCCAGTGAGGCAGTTGGTGTCTTTTCCGCGCTAGAGGATGATCAGTACTATTACACGCTGACGTTCCGTGGGGACAGTCCAGCCCTTTATGGTTGTTCCACAGTGAGGTGACTAAAGTGTTAGGATAGCGATATTCACGTATACAGATGACGGTAGTGTAGCGTGAACAAGGTATAAAAGGCAATGCATTGGCGGAACTGTCATTTCCGCTCGGTGTATCATGCGAACGCTTTTTCGACGTGACTATGGTCTCACGATAGGAATTAATAGACGCTGAACGCGGAATGGTAGTTGGTACTAGACGCATGGGACATTCAGTTTCGGAAATGGGAACTCAGAACTCCGAGACCCACAGTGACAATAGTGTGCCGAGAATACCAGATTTCAGGCGTTATCTCTCACTATTGGCAACGCAGTAGCCGACGGCCATCTCACAACGACCGAGAGCAGCGGCGTTTGCGTAGAGTTGTCGGTGCTTACAGACAAGCAACGCTGCGTCATATAACACAGACATCAATGTGGGACGTACGACGAACGTATCCGAGAGGACAGTGCGGCGAAATTTGACGTTAATTGGCTGTAGCAATAGACGACTGACACGAGTGCCTTTGCTAACAGCACATCGTCTGCAGCCCCTCTCCTGGGCTCGTGACCGTATTGGTTGGACTGTAGACGACAAGAAACCGTTCCCTGGTCAGATGAGTCACGAATTCAGTTGGTAAGGGCTAACTGCAGGGTTAGAATTCGAACGTGGCACAGTGCCCACGAAGTCATGGACTCAGCCGCGCGGGATTAGCCGAGCGGTCTGGGGCGCTGCAGTCATGGACTGTGCGGCTGATCCTGGCTGAGGTTCGAGTCCTCCCTCGTGCATGGATGTGTGTGTTTGTCCTCAGGATAATTTAGGTTAAGTAGTGTGTAAGCTTAGGGACTGATGACCTTAGCAGTGAAGTCCCATAAGATTTCACACACATTTGAACATTTTGAAGTCATGGACTCAAGTTGTCAAAAAGTCACAGCGCAAATTGGTGGTGGCTCCATAGTGGTTTGAGTTGTAGTTACATGGAAAGGACTGGGTCCTCCGATCCAGCTAAACCGATCACTGATCAGAAATGGTTATGTTCGGCTAGTTGGAGACCATCTGCAGCCATTGATGGACTTTTTGTTCCCAAACGACGATGGTATTTTGATTGATGTCGGTGAACCATGTCACTGGGAGACAACTGTTCGCGACTGGTTTGAAGAACATTCTGGACAATTAGAGCGAATGGTTTGATCATCCAGATTGCCCGACATGGCGTTTATGAGACGTAATCAAGAGGTAAGTTTGTGCACAAAATTCTGTACCGGCTACATTTCCGTAATAGGGGACGGCTATAAAGGCAGAATTACTTAATATTTCTGCTGGGGCTTCCAACCCCTCTTTGAGTCCACGTCACGTCGAGTTGCTGCACTACACTTGGCAAAAGGAGGTTCAACACGATATTAGGAGGTGTCCCAAGACTTTTGTCATCTCAATGGATTTTTCTCCACAAGCAAGACTTATATTTATTTTGTTGTTGTTCATTGTAAAAGTGTTTGATTAGCAGAAGGTGATCATCCAATAATTAAGCTTGAGCTGACTGATTTTACTGCTCCTTTTTGTACCTCATATTATCTCATCATTTCAGCACGTGAGATTTGTATATTTTGTGTGTCATACTGTACAGGAAATTTAATTGAGACATTTCCGTAGATGTCTCATAGTTGACTGATGGCAGCTTTGCTTTACTGGCTAAGCGGTTGTGGTGTGTTTACAGATCTATATTTAGGATGGGTGTTCAGTAAGTAATACAACACGCATTTTCTCTCAGCCAATTTACGTTGAAAAATGTGGAATTTGTTGTGAGACATCATGGAATATTGCCGCCCCCATAGTGTCATTATGTTCCGACAGGTAGCGGCGCTACACGCAATCTTCAAAATGGCGTCTGTAACGGAGGCGCATTCCAACCAGAAAGCTGTCAATGAGTTTCTTTTGGCAGCAAACCAGAGCATCATAGATATTCTGTCTAGTGAGACCTGGCAGTGACGAAAATCACGCTGAGTCGTTGGGCGAGGAATCTGTCATCATCGCAACAAGATTGCGCAAACCTCATGCCAGCCGACCGCGCAAAGCTGTGACTCATTCCATACTGGAACGTGCGGACACTTTCATGAGAGACGATCGACGGATCACGATTAAACACCTCGCTGAAATACTGGGCGTCTCTGTTGGTAGAGCGGACACATTCGTCCACCAGTGTGGGTACTCATAGATGTGTTTCCGCCTGGTTCTTTGCCGCCTAGCAGAAGAACATAAAGCACAATGAAGTACCATCAGTGCGGAACTGCTTGCGGGATACGAGGCTCACCGACAATGTTTTTGTCGAACATCGTCAAATACGATGAGACACGGGTTCATCACTTCGAACGGAAAACAAAACGGCAATCCATGAAGTGGCGCCAGACTACCTCTCCTTAGATGAAGTTCTAACTTCACCCTCAACCGGTAAAGTCACGGAGGCCGTCTTTTGGGACTCTGAAGTGCTTATTCTGTTTGATATCCTCCCTCATGGTGTAACGATCAAGTGTGAAGTGTGGTGTACTACCATCAGGAAATCTAAGATACAGCGTGTTCCTCGCCACTAACATGCAAACAAACATATACTTCTCCATGACAACGCAAAGCCTCACACAAGGCTGCGCTTGCGAGAGGAACTCACAAAACGTCATTGTACTGTTGTTCCTCATCCACCCTACATCTCAGATTTTGCACGTTCCGTCATCCACGGGTTCGGTCTAATGAAGGATGTACTACACGGCAAGCAGTAAGTGGATAATGGGGAGATTATTAATGTAGTCCGCGGCTCGTGGTCTCGCGGTCGCATTCTCGTTCCCCGAGCGCGGGGTCCCGGTTTCGATTCCCGGTGGGAACAGGGAGTTTCACCTGCCTCGAGATGACTGGGTGTTGTACTCATCATTTCATCATCATTCATGAAAGTGGCGAGTTTGGACTGAGCAAAGATTGGGAATTTGTACGGGCGCTGATAATCGCGCAGTTGAGGCCTCCACGAACCAAACAATATCATCATTAACGTAGCAAGACGGCTAGTATAGCGATACCATGTGGGCGTACAGACCCTCACAGTGTGGCGGTGTACGGTCGTGACATTAAAAGAAAATTATGTTGAAAAATAGGATCTAGTAGTCAAAATAATATGGTAGACAAGAGAGTAAATGGTGTATTGGAATCCTGAATAAAACAAACCTGCTTTAAAAAAAAAATTATCAATTCTTTCTTAACACTCCTCATAGTTGAGCTAATGTAAGTAACCGTGATTAAATCAGAGAGATGCCATTTGGCTTGTTGTCCTGCAGTTAATTGCAGAAGTTAATTTTATTGCCTTTTTCTGCCAAGAGGCCAAGTATATCAAACGATTGCTGTAAATTGCTATCGACCCGATTATGTATGCTGGGGCGAAGGCTGTTTCCATTTTGTTTTCATTTTGTCTAGTGCATTTTTTACTGCATTTTATGTCCTCATTCTCTTTTTGAGAACTGGCTCCAAGAACCATACTGGGCTATACATCTTGTTACCATTTCTTTGCTGTCAAAAATAATATTCCTTGTTTAATAAATTGTTCATAAAACTGAGCTCACGCGTGCACAACTTCCAGTCCGGAACCCACCCCACCCAGACTCTACAATACAGACTATACGCTTTCCGGTTTATATCAAAACATCTTCAGTGGTCAGATTTTTTATTTCCTGCTTTATTGCCACTGTTGTTCCCCAAACAGGTAACGATTTTGGTACGCCACACTTTTACTGGCGCTAAATGTGTTTCCACATTCATATCTACTTACACGTATCGTACTTTAAGTGAGTACCTGGGAACACGTATTCTGTGTGCCCTCGGAGCGCACCAAATGCGCCGGCACTGCGCTCCAGAGCGACCAGCTAATGGGAGCCGCCTAATGGAATAATTACAGGGGCTCCGGCGCACCACCCTGCTAGGACCTTAGTTACAGCACCACCAGCCAACACCGGGCTCCCGCCGCATTTCTCGCAGCACTGTTTCTCAGGTCTGTACATTTCATGCGTCCAAGTTGCTCGAAACGATGGTTGAAAAAAGAATGGACAAGGAAATTTGGGAGGAGCTAGATGACAATTAGATTGGTTTCAGCAAAAGTAAAAGCACCAGAGAGGCAGTTCAGACAGTGAACTTGAAAATGTAAGCAAGATAAATTCAAGGTACGTTCGTAGGTTTTGTCACCTAGAAAAACGATCGACCATGCCACATGGTATGATTAGTGCGAAACGTATGGACGCTATAGGAAAGACGCGTGATACATTGTATGTAGACCTACAAGGACGAAGAGGGAACAATAAGACAAAGACCAAGAATGTTGTGGTCGGATTAGAAAGGGAATAAGGCAGCTGCGTGGTCTTGCGCCCCTGTTGTTCAATATAGACATCGAATAATCAATAACGGAAATAAAATGGTTTCTGGAGTGGGTTTGAAATTCACGGTGAAAAGATATCAGTAATAACATTAGCTGATGACATTTCTCTCCTCTAGAATCTGTTTGGAATAAACTAATGAGCACACGCAATGGATGTATTAAACAGAATGTGGACAAGAGTAATGGAGAGTAGCAGAAAGAGAGTAGGCACAAAGTTAATATCGAAATAGGCGAATACCGCTTAGGCGAAGGAACTCTTATACCTTGGAACCAAAGTAACACATGATGGGGGGATGCAAGGAGGACATAAATGTAAAGAGGGCATTCCTGGCCGAAAGAAGTCAAATGTCGTTCTTATATGACGAAGAAATTTATGAGAGCGTACTTGTGGAGCACAACTTGGTATGGAAATGAGTCATGGACTGCGGGAAAAGCGGAAAAGCAGGGATTCGAAGAGTTTATGATTTGGTGGTGTAGAAGGATATTGGGAATAACATGAGCTGAGAAAATAAGAAATGAGGAGTTCCTTCACAGTGTTGGTGAAGGAAGGAGCACGTGGAAAACTTTAAGAGGAAGGGAGTGGGTGGTGGGACATTTGTTAAGACCACAAGGAATAACTTTCACGGTACTTGAGGCACCTGTAGGCCGTTGAAACTGTAGAGGAAGATAGAGACTGGAGCACAGCCAACAAATTATTGAAGACAATGGGTAGATATGCTAGTCTGAGATGAAAAGGTTAGCTCAGGAGAGAAATTTGTGCCGTGCTAAAATATCTAGTCATTACAATTATTACAAAAGGAAAGCTACTTCTGTACTCCGTAAGAGGTTCAATCCCTAATCTTAGCTTCATGACCTTTTCGCCGAATATACAAATGAGCTACTGTTTATCTATTAAACAGGTCGGTCACAGAACACATATGTAGCTTCTATGGGAGAACTGTTCAAGCCGTGAATTTCGGATCACGTCGTACTGCAAATCACGAAAAGTTGAAAGAATCATTAGAAATCTCAGTTTGTACGGTGTATTTGACAGTTCCTTTGGGATGCTTATTACTTTCAGTATCCTTGCATGCTGTGGCTACTGTAGCAGGGCCTGTAGTGTAACTGAGTGGAGCTCGTGACAGCGAAGGAGTGAATAGCAGCTGTCGGCCAGAGAGGGAGAGAAGGAGAGAGACAGAGAAGGAGAGAGGGGTGAGAGGGAGAGAGGGGGAGAGAGTGTTGCATCACGGCAGAGTGAGGAGTTTGGATGACAGATAGGAAATTCATTTGCGGTGCTACCTGATGTAATTGAGGATAGAAAATGATTTTGATATGATTTTATAGAGAGACGAGACTTCTCGAAGTAGGTAAAGCGCATCAAGTTTTATATGCTGAGCGCAAATCACGAAGTGTTCTAGTGTTAATGTTTCATTGTGACTAACAAATATTTACGTGTCGGTATCCACGGTAAGCCGGCCGATGTGGCCGAGCGGCTATAGGCGCTTCAATCTGGAACCGCGCGACCGCTACGGTCGCAGGTTCGAACCTGCCTTGGGTATGGTTGTGTGTGATATCCTTAGGTTAGTTAGGTTTAAGTAGTTCTAAGTTCTAGGGGACTGATGATCTCAGATTTTAAGCCCCATAGTACTCAGAGCCATTTGAACCATTTTTATCGACGGTAAATTATCAAATGGTTCAAATGGCTCTGAGCACTATGCGACTTAACTTCTGAGGTCATCAGTAGCCTAGAACTTAGAACTAATTAAACCTAACTAACCTAAGGACATCACACACATCCATGCCCGAGGCAGGATCCGAACCTGCGACCGCAGCGGTCGCTCGGTTCCAGACTGTAGCTCCCAGAACCGCACGGCCACTTCGACCGGCGGTAAATTATCACCCATGCGTTTTTTAAACAACATCATATTCGCCACTGACTGCAGAAATTTTTTCGCTATTGCAGCATCGACCTTCGGGCCATTTTCAAGCGCAGAAGATACACAACTATACAAACATGTCATGCAGACAGCTGCACATCACGGCCAATCCGCGCACGAAGTATCGCTCCCCTG
Source organism: Schistocerca serialis cubense (assembly GCF_023864345.2). Classification (NCBI taxonomy): domain Eukaryota; kingdom Metazoa; phylum Arthropoda; class Insecta; order Orthoptera; family Acrididae; genus Schistocerca; species Schistocerca serialis. The sequence continues at coordinate 936,532,578 of NC_064638.1, forward strand.
CAGGTCTTCCTGCATTTCGCTATAATTTTCTAACGTTTCCGCTTCTCTCTATACAACAACATCGTCCCCGAAAATACAGCTGGTTAGATATTTCGTGTACTTTTATTTGGTTCATCAAGCGGATGTACGGAACATTAGGAGGATGCATAAGTTCCCTGCGTTTTTCTTTTGCATGCTAGTATTCCGGTTTATTTGTTCGATTGTAATTTTTTTATTTGTAGTTCGCTGATGCTATTTGAGTTTACATCTGGTTATTTTCTCATTTGGAGATATGAATGGAGCCACAGACGCTAAAAAATGGAGTGCCAAGTGGAGAAATCGAATCCATTGTACTGTTTGAGTTCAGATGATAGTAGCCGGCAGCAGCCACAAGCATTTGCGCAGTGTTTGGGGGTAATGCCATTGGGCAGAGCAGGGTAAGAAAATTTTAAGGAATATCGTTTTCACATTAGTGACTCTCTTCGTTCAGGAAACCCTTCGGGGTTCGATGAAGATTGTTTAAACGCATTAACGAGCAATGATCCACGTCAGTGTGCTCGAGAAAAGGTAAATGTGATGCAGTGTGATCATTCCACTATAACGAGACATTTGCTTGCAGTTGAAGGTTCAAAGTCGGGTGTAATGGTACCGCACGTTCTTAGCCAAAATCACAAAAATCAGCGGATGACCATATATGCGTATCTGCTTGCTCGTCATCAATTCACTCTTGAATAACACCGACCATTCCTATTTTGTATCGTTACTTGTGATGAGAAGTGGTGTCTTTATGCTAACATAGGGAAAAGAAAGGAATGGTTGAGCCCAAACAAAGGAAACACCTCCCCCCATACAAAGACATACGCGCATCCACAAAAAGTAATGCTATGCTTCTGGTGGAACATGGATGGTATGGTGTACTGTGAATTGCTTCCGCGAGGTGTAACCATCACTGTTGACTTTTGTTGACTACAACAGAGACGTCTTGCAGGAGCAACGCAAGAACAACGAACACCAGGAATACTACGTGAGCTGATGCTATACCACAATAACGCCCGTCTGCATTCTGATCGACTAACAATAAACGCTACACGCATAATCTGGCGCCCTCATGTTTTCACCTTTACCGCTCCCTATCGAAAAGCCTTTAATGGATTCTGAATATGGCTCGACGGGTTCTGCGCCTGAAAATCACGTGATTTCTATGTTCGCGAAATCGATGAGTCACCACTGTGTTGGCAGACTGTTGTAAATAGTGGTGGAGAATATACAGGGCTATTACAAATGATTGAAGCGATTTCATAAATTCACTGTAGCTCCATTCATTGACATATGGTCACGACACACTACAGATACGTAGAAAAACTCATAAAGTTTTGTTCGGCTGAAGCCGCACTTCAGGTTTCTGCCGCCAGAGCGCTCGAGAGCGCAGTGAGACAAAATGGCAACAGGAGCCGAGAAAGCGTACGTCGTGCTTGAAATGCACTCACATCAGTCAGTCATAACAGTGCAACGACACTTCAGGATGAAGTTCAACAAAGATCCACCAACTGCTAACTCCATTCGGCGATGTAATGCGCAGTTTAAAGCTTCTGGATGCCTCTGTAAGGGGAAATCAACGGGTCGGCCTGCAGTGAGCGAAGAAACGGTTGAACGTGTGCGGGCAAGTTTCACGCGTAGCCGCGGAAGTCGACGAATAAAGCAAGCAGGGAGCTAAACGTACCACAGCCGACGGTTTGGAAAATCTTACGGAAAAGGCTAAAACAGAAGCATTTCTTAAAAAGGAGATTGGAAAACCGATGGATCGGTCGTGGTGGAGATCATGATCAGCAATTCATGTCATGGCCTCCACGCTCTCCCGACTTAACCCCATGCGATTTCTTTCTGTGGGGTTATGTGAAAGATTCAGTGTTTAAACCTCCTCTACCAAGAAACGTGCCAGAACTGCGAGCTCGCATCAACAATGCTTTCGAACTCATTGATGGGGACATGCTGCGCCGAGCGTGGGAGGAACTTGATTACCGGCTTGATGTCTGCCGAATCACTAGAGGGGCACATATCGAACATTTGTGAATGCCTAAAAAAACTTTTTGAGTTTTTGTATGTGTGTGCAAAGCATTGTGAAAATATCTCAAATGATAAAGTTATTGTAGAGCTGTGAAATCGTTTCAATCATTTGTAATAACCCTGTATTGTTGATGGCTGAAGTCCCTTTTATGTGCATCTGTTCGATTTATCAAGTTTATGGAAAAATAGCCAACCTCTTGTAAAAGCCAACAGTCAAGGAGCACGTCATATTTATGGAATTACAGAGAGGCGGAAGGACAATCTCTGTTCGTTCGCGGGTGGCCACCGGCTGAAGCAACATCCCACTTGCGGTGAACTTTGTCTGGTGCAGTATATAGTGGAAGCGGAGTCTGTCTACTGGCGCCACACTCTGGCTCGACCCCGGTGGTGCGATGTGAGATGGCGCCAGCTGCCTGGCCCGCCAGATTTACGCGCAGCCGCGACAACGGCTCGCTTGTGCTGAATGCGAGCGGCACTGTGCGAGCTCAGACGCTTTCACAGAGAGGCTGGCACGCTGGCGAACAATGCGCCATTCACCCAACGCTTTCGCAATTTCGACGTGGCGGCACGCCATTACTGCAGTGAAAAGGCCAGAAAGGCCGAAATGAAAGTTGGCCGAAGTTGGAGGAAAACCGGGCAGGTTCAGGACGAACGTTCATGCCTGTGGTGTGTAATATCCGAAATATGGAAAAGAAGTCGCACTGAAGTATCTCGACAGATCTCACACGTACCAAAACTGCAACCTGTTTTAAGGTAATCATGCAAGAGATCCTAGTGCGTTTGTGGATCTCACCCTAGGAATTCATCTTCGTCAATTCTTTCAGTTATAAACTGTCATCCAAAGATTAAATATTGTCTATACAGGAGGAAGACTGAAAAAAAAGTCAACTTGTGCAAAACCTGCATACGATGGGTATTCATAAATGGCTGGCTCTGAGCACTATGGTACTTAACTTCTAAGGTGATCAGTCCCCTATAACTTAGAACTACTTAAACCTAACTATCCTAAGAACTTCACACACATCCATACCCGGGGCAGGATTCGAACCTGCGATCGTATTGATCGCGCGGTTCCAGACTGTAGCGCTTAGAAGCGCTCGGCCACCTCGGGCCGGCGGTACTCATAAATTCGGAAAAACTGCTGTGGTTGTGAAAGTTGGTGATTGTCAGTCATTCTCTACATATTCACCCTCCAATGTGGCACATTCTGCCTAAGACATGGTGGAGGCTATGGCTGCATATTTTTCATGAAAAGTTGCACCTCCAGAATTGGCTCGTTGTCAGTCTGGAAATGCCTCCCACACAATGGCTTCTTCATCCCAAGAAAGAGGAACATGTTATTGACTTGGAGATTCGACAAGAAGTTGTATAGGAAGCTGCATCTGACAGTTAAGTGTGTAACATACAGCTTCAGTTGATCTGCACAACACGATGTATCTGATATCTGATAATGTGTTATCCGGGAACACGTAAAATTAAAATCATTCATTCACCAGTTGATGACGTTTCAGTAAGTGACCTAATGAGCATTTGTGCCGTATGTTCCAAGTCAATGAGTGCCGTATCAAGAGAACTTGTGGGTGAAGCACAATTTATGGTGTATATTTGCAGACTAAACGGACAAATGAAAATTTCTACTAAGGGCAGGATTCGAACCCGAGTCCCCTGCTCAGTAGACAGTTGCGGTAATGCGGAATTGACCATTAGATGTCACGAGACGCGAACTCACCTCTATAAAAGGCGGTGAGTATTTTCAGTAGAGAAGCTGTAACAGCAGATTTGAATGGTCCGGACAGCTCAGTGACTTCGAACGTGGGCTAGGCACTGCATGTCACCTGAGTAACAGATCCAACAGGGTCATTTCTCTCCTTCTAAAGCTACCCAAATCTACTGTTGGTGGTGTGATAGCGCCTTATTGGATTGTATCAACGTTGTTCATCCTCAAACGTCGGAAAGGAACTATTTATCGCAAGATACTCAACTTTACACTCTACAGACGTTAAAGTAACCTCTGGCGTGCCACAGGGGAGTGTTATGGGACCATATATAAATGACGTAGTAGATAGTGTCGGAAGTTCCATGCGGGTTTCTTGCGGATGATGCTGTAGTATACAGAGAAGTTTCAGCATTAGAAAATTGCAGCGAAATGCAGGAAGATCTGCAGCGGATAGGCACTTGGTGCAGAGAATGGCAACTGACCCTTAACATAGACAAATGTAATGTATTGCAAATACATAGAAATAAGGATCCTTTACTGTATGATTATATGATAGAGGAACAGACTCTGGTAGCAGTTACTTCTGTAAAATATCTGGGAGTATGCGTGCGGAACGATTTGAATTGGAATGACCATATAAAATTAATTGTTGGTAAAGCGGGTGCCAGGTTGAGATTCATTGGGAAAGTCCTTAGAAAATGTAGTCCATCAAGAAAGGAGGTTGCTTACAAAACACTCGTTCGACCTATACCTGAGTATTGCTCATCAGTGTGGGATCCGTACCAGGTCGGATTGACAGAGGAGATAGAGAAGATCGAAAGAAGAGCGGCGCGTTTCGTCACAGGGTTATTTGGTAAGCGTGATAGCGTCACGGAGATGTTTAGCAAAATCAAGTGGCACACTCCGCAAGAGAGGCGCTCTGCATCGCGGTGTAGCTTGCTGTCCAGGTTTCTAGAGGATGCGTTTCTGGATGAGATATCGAATATATTGCTTCCCCCCTACTTATACCGCCCGAGGAGATCACGAATGTAAAATTAGAGAGATTCGAGCGAGCACGGAGGCTTTCCGGCAGTCGTTCTTCCCGCGAACCATACGAGAGTAGAACAGGAAAGGGAGGAAATGACAGTGGCACGTAAGGTGCCCCCCGCCACGCACCGTTGGATAGCTTGCAGAGTATGAATGTAGATGTCGATGTTTATCATTGGGCTTCGCCGTTGGTTTCGGCACCTCTAACGGAGAGCTACAGTACTATGACGCTGTGATTTCTGTGTTTATCGTGATTGCTGACAAGAACTCGCAAAGAAACAAAACAATGATTATGTAACGCATTTTTTTTCGAGCGGATTTTTAAAGTTTCGAGGCTACTGCGCGTGACATATAACGCAGTAAGCCGAGCACAAGCCATCAGGGGAGACAGAAAGGTGTAAAGAGGACTGCGGCCGTGTTCCGCGAGGTGCCTGGTACGCGGCGCCTGCACAGTGCCGGGACGGCGCGCCCCCTGCAAGCGCCCCCGCGCAGCGCCACTCGCCTCGGCTATGACAGGATGAGCGATGGCCGGCCGGCAGGTGCCGCGCGGCGTGGGCGTCACATTAATAACGGGCGGATGAGGCGCGGGATCTGCGCGCCGCACGCTGCACGCCGCCAGACGGGCTGCACCTCCACTGTGCGTGGGCGGCTGATTGAGAGCCAGCCGAGCCTCGTGCTCCGTTTCCTGCCGACGTCGCTTACAAATGGGCCGCGTCAACTCGCGGGGACCGCATCTGCGGACGCTCCTGCAGGATGCCTTGGAAACAGTGTTACTCGCCGACAGCTCGTAATTATAAGGTCTACAAAATATGTTTCTACACCAACAGCCCGATAATAATCAGCAGTCAACTGCAGTATAAGGGATGTTTCAGGAGTAGTAGCAAATACAGGGTGTTAGCAGATTCCCGTTACAAACTTCTACATCTACATTTATACTCCGCAAGCCACCCAGCGGTGTGTGGCAGACGGGACTTTACGTGCCACTGTCATTACCTCCCTTTCCTGTTCCAGTCGCGTGTGGTTCGCGGGAAGACGACCTGCCGGAAAGCCTCCGTGCGTGCTCGAATCTCTCTAATTTTACACTCGTGATCTCCTCGGGAGGTATAAGTAGGGGGAAGCTACATATTCGATACCTGATCCAGAAACGCACCATCTTGTAACCTGGACAGCAAGCTACACCGCAATGCAGAGCGCCTCTCTTGCAGAGTATGCCACTTGAGTTCGCTAAACATCTCCGTAACGCTATCACCCTTGCCAAATAACCCTGTGACGAAACGCGCCGCTCTTCTTTGGATCTTCTCTATCTCCTCTGTCAACCAGACCTGGTACGGATCGCACACTAATGAACAATACGCAAGTATAGGTCGAACGGGTGTTTTGTAAGCCACCTCCTTTGTTGATGGACTACATTTTCTAAGGACTCTCCCAATGAATCTCAACCTGGCACCCACCGTACCAACAATTAATTTTATATGATCATTCCACTTCAAATCGTTCCGTACGCATACCCCCAGATATTTTACTGAAGTAACTGCTACCAGTGTTTGTTCCGCTATCCTATAATCATACAATAACGGATCCTTCTTTCTATGTATTCGCAATACATTACATTTGCTTATGTTAAGAATCAGTTGCCACTCCCTGCACCAAGTGCCTATCCGCTGCAGATCTTCTTGCATTTCGCTGCAATTTTCTAATGCTGCAACTTCTAGGACCTGTAGAAGGGAATGAGTACATAATATTTTGAATAGGAAACCTTACGACGGTTTCACTTCAGAAAGTTGCCCCTTTGTCTACCACCGTGCCTCAGAGGACCGTCCGTGATACTGTATTTATAACCTCCTCTATTAGTAACTATACATTTTATTGTAATGAAGTTTTATGACCATTTCTAATTTGCCAAGTTCGTCATAACTTTAGAAAATGATTGTAAAAACTTACCTATGACTTTGCGCTAAAGTGTTGGTGCAGATTCCCTCCATTGCGGTCCTCACAGGCCCGTGCAGTTGGAACCAATTTTTCAACAACTAGACGTCTATCTCCGCAGCGTCTATTACGTCATTTGCCATTCTTGACTCGCGCTGTTATTCTTTTAGTGTTCAACAGTCCTCCTTGTGATAAGCACATGTTTATTTTGGTGCGATATTTCGTAACTGTTGTCTATCTACAAACTGAAAATGTTACGGAGAAGAGAACTAGCAGATGAGGAGAACGGGGAATTTTTGGGTCTGTCTTCTGATTCTAAAAACCCGCCTAGTGAATACACACCTTCCAGTGACGATGATAATGGGGTAACGTCGCCAAAATCTCAGAACTATTCGAGGAGAATCCTTTTACGAGGTTGGAAAAGAACAATTTGGAGCAAACTCTGTTGGGAGTTAGATATGGTTTTCTCGTAATGGGAATGAAATATTGTCTACAGATCCTCAAGGTGGAATTTCTGGTAGGTGGAGAAAAAAGTAAATAAGATCAGGGACCTACGAGTTATTCGGTTAGGAACTGTCACAATGAAGGTTCTTGTTTTATGTTGTTCTTTCGTGTACCCCTCATTCACAAAGTGTGCATGTAGACCAACAAGTGAGGTCGAATCGTTTACGAGAACTGGGTGGATTCAGATATGCATGAAATGCAGAAGTTTCTCGATGTTCTGATCCTGAATGGAGTTCACAAGTCAAGGACTGAAGATATCAGTCAGCTTTGGAGTGTTGAGACCGGCCGACCACTGTTCAATGAAATTATGTCTCGCAAGTCCTTCCATGCTATTCTTAGAATGTTGCGCTTTGATAATGCGGCAGCCCCATGTGAACGCAGGTCAAGTGACAAATGTGGAAAATTACACTTAGGAATGCTTACATTCCAGATGCTGCTCGAACTTGGATCAACAGTTTATCACGTTTCGATGTCGCTGTCCATTTCGAAAATACATCATATGAAGATCTGCTATGTATGGAATAAAGTTGTGGGCAGTTTGTGACAGTGGAACAGGCTACTGATGGAGGATGATAGCGCTTTTTGAGGTGGAGGAAGAAAGGAGAGCAGTACGACTTGGAGAGAATGTTGTGAAAACCGTGGTGATTGAACTGTAAAACTTTGGATGTAAAATCACCTGTGATAATTTTTTGTACATTGAAAGGTGGCTACACTGAGCCACAGCGCCAGAGATTGCGCCAAAGAGTATTATTCAGCCGCCTCCACTGGCAGTGCTTGTCGAGAACTCGTAGTAGTCAGTGCTTGCTGAGATGTCGTAGTGAAAAGTTCTTGTCGAGATGTGGCAGTAGTCAGTTCTTGTCGAGAGGTCGTAGTAGGGAGTGCTTGTGAAGATGTTGTAGTAGTGAGTGCTTGTTCATGTTTTATGCAGTTGTTTGATGGGCTAGACAGCAGATGTTGTTCTAATGGAGATATTGTAATGATTAGAGTGCTTTTCATCAATATATATGAAGGTAACAAAACTCGCTTTTTTTTCATTATTTTAATGTCGTAAATAATGCGTCATTACAGGTTCAGTCAACAAAGCATCTGGCTTGTGTTCTTGTATTAGAGTGTAATTCTGGTTTTCTTGCGCAATTATAGTATTTCTATTTTCTTTTAATTACTTCAGTATAAATGGTATTTAAAATTTCTTGTCTTATTGAAGAAGAACCGTGCCAGATGTGTACGTTGAGTCACACTTCCACACACAGAACAGTTAAACTTGTGCTTTGGTTTCGTAGATTTTATAGTTGCTGGGGACTTAATTAATTAATTGTGTTAACGGAAATTTCATTTCATTCTTTTTTGTTGTTCTATGCAGTCAGATTGCGTACAAATACTAGTCAGGGCCAACCGTTTACGAGACTTCGTAATCGGACATACAACTACTAAAAACCATAAAAGTATTTGCATTTCATATTTATATAATTAAGCCCCCATGCAACATCTCTTGACTTAGATCATTATTTGCTGTCAAAAGATTTCACACTAGTCGGTACTATCCGAAAAAACAAGGGCGAGCTGGCTGCTGATTTTATTACACCTACAGGACGCAAAGTATACATTATTTTGTTTTCAATCAGATGTGATGATATCCTCTTATGTTCCTGAGAAAAACAAAGTTGTTACCGTCCTTAGCTCTCTCCATGACCAACCAACGGTGTCACCATCACAAATAAAGAAGCCTGAAGTTATAATGACATACAATGCCACAAAGAGCGGTTTGACAGACCAGAAGACGCGATGCTGTAGTGTGAGGAGAAAATCAAGGCGCTGGCCATTGGTGGTTTTCTTCAACATGATCGATGTAACTGTAATGAAGGCATACATTATTTGGATGAGAATGGCTACCAATAAAAAATGAGATGTCGGACTTTCATCACCAGTTTGCGAAAGGGTAAAAAAGTCAAGGACTACATTAGTAGCACAGAATACAGACGGCATTGAAACCACCAGCTAAGAAAAGGAGAAGATGTGCACATTGTATAGACAAGGAAAATAGAAAAAGTCAAATTACAGGTTACAAGTGCACGAAATCTGAACGCTCGGAACATTCTGCTGTTGTTTGTAGACCTTACGCAAATTTGCAATAAGAATAAAAGTATAAAATTTTCTTTTTTAAATTGTAAACTTTAAATAAACAAAATTATTTTAAAAGTATTTGTAGCTCAAAAGTTTTTCACATCATAATTAGTCAAAGTTGTGTCAATTTATTTCAGGTTGAACGACGGGGGCCTGAGAAACCCGACGGGTAGGCAACACTAAACATATTTTCTGGTAAGAAGAGTGTTGACGTATCCACTTTTGCTTGAGGAACTGAATTATACGTAACGCTGTATAGTTATTATTTAAAAATCCGAAAGGAAATATAACGGAAAATCCATTTATCGCTTAATCACATTTGTGTATTACAACACTTGAACATTATATGTTTATATTATTCCAAAACAAAAATGATCCCGCATACTGTACGCAAAGAACGTTCGTTATGTTTCCTTTCGAGTGATTAGCTAATAATTGCACTTCGTCAAGCGTAGTTCACTTCCTCAAGCAGTAATGAGTGAGTTTAATTTCTGAACTGAAACCGTCGAAGAACGGAAACGATACGTTGCCAGACGTAGGTTCCTATTCAAAATATCATGTACTCACTGCCCTCTACAAGTCTTAGATGTTAGATGACTGTAAAGGGAATTTCCGAATAGCCTGTGGTTTAGAAGACTGTAGTGTAGAATGATTTGAGTAAAAATTCTCTGTAATAATCGCCGAAATTGGTTGGTTACGGAAACGCAGCTAGTTACAGAGATAACTTCCATTTCGTGTGCTGGTACTCCAGTTGTTATGGGTCTGTTTACCGAATGTAATATTTGGTTTGATGTTCAAGTTGTGACTTTGTGCTTGACGTTACAAAATTGAATTTTTAAACCGTAAGATTGTATTTTGTTGGTTAATCTCACGCTACACTTTAAGTGTTCCATATTATTTACAAACGATGAGTATGCAGATATGGTATTTATGTACGGGTTTTGTAATGGATGGCCTGGTGCTGCTTGTAGAGAATATTGTAGACGATTCCTAGAAGAGATTCGTTTTGCTACGAGAATAGGCACGTTCTTTCAGCACGTCTGAGCCCCTGTACATTCTAATCCTTAGGTGACAAATCTTTTAAAACTTACCCTCCTCGGAAGATGAGACGGCAGAAATCTTCACGTTTCTTGTCCACTAATGGCCTCGGACATTACTCATTTGGATTTTGGTCTGTCAGGAAGGTTTAATGACCAAAGTCTGCAAAGAAGAATTAAACACAAGAAACATATTGATCCTTAGGATTATGAATAGTGATATCTCTATGAGGGAACGTCTCGACGACCACAGAAGAGCTGAACGTTGTGTTGTTAGGGGAACTCGGAAATTTATTCGAGTCAAAGACGAAGTTTATGAAAATCAACATGGAACTTAATTGTTTATCGTTGCTTAATACCTTGTGTGAGTACTCCTTTACGCTATGTGCTAACAGTTATATCTCTATAACCACTAATGACGGCACACATGTTATTTGGAAATTTTAATTAGACTTATTTACTCCCACCTCTAAATTATTAACTACTCCCATGAAACATTCTGTATAAAATAACTACATTTAAATCTACACTCTGAAAACAACTGCCAGCGCACTGCAAAAGGTACTTTGCATTATACCACTTATTAGGGCTCCTTATCATTCCGTTCACGTATGAAACTTGTGAAGAATTATTGCTTAATTGCCTCATTGCTCACTGCGATTAGTCTAGCCAAGCCTTTGCGGGTGCTATGAGGATAATGCGAAGATGGCTGCAGTATACTCCTGAATTTCTCACTTAATACTGGTTCCAGAAGCTTTTTCAGACGACTTTCGTGAGCTGTTGGCGTTTATTTTCAAGCGTCTGCTAGTTCAGGTTTTCCAGCATCTCCTGACGACCTGAGAAGGGTGGAACACAAAACTGCGATCGTAAGTCAAGTGCAATGACTCCTGACACCTCTTTCATATGGGACCCACGCAGCTGTGCAACATTTTAAGATGGATATAGCGACTGTTTAGTAGGCATTCTTCTCTGTGGGTTGATTGCACTGTTTCGGTGTCCTATCAGATGTATTCTGCCACCCGCTTTACCAACGGCTGAGCTGATGTAATGGTTTCATTTTATATCCCCACAACTTCTTACACCCACGATTTTGTATCAAACTGACTGATTAAAATTATGACTCACTGACGAGATAGCCACAGGACGCTGCTATGTTTCTTCTTTTTGTTTAGTGCACAGTATTACACTTCTGAACATTTAAAGCGAATTGCAAATTTTCCACCACATTGAAACAGTGTCCAGATCTGATAATATTTGTGCAGATTTTTTCAGACTGTGCATCACTATAGATAACTGCATAATCTGTGAAAATTAAGTCGCCGAGATCATTCATATAAAGGGTGAACAGCAAGGAAGTCAACATATGTCTAGGGGACTCGCCTAAAATTACTTAACATCTGGCCAAGATAATGTCCCGATGTAATGAGTGACAGAATGAATCACTAATACTACCTCACTTATTTCTAAGTATGTTGCTCTTATTAACTTTAGTGTGGGTGACCTCTCTTACCAGCTTCCTCGTTCCTACAGTGGTATTTTGCCTGCTGCATCACTGTAGAACCACACTGACACTCATGATGTTGTTTCAGTTTTATTTCGTATATATTTATCTGGGACAAAAAAAAAATCAAATGGCTCCGAGTACTATGGGACTTAACTTCTGAGGTCATCAGTCCCCTAGAACTCAAAACTACTTAATCCTAACTAACCTAAGGACAGCACACACATCCATGCCCGAGGCAGGTTCGAACCTGCGACCGTAGCGGTCGCGCGGTTCCATACTGAAGCGCCTAGAACCGCTCGGCCACTCCGGCCGGCTATCTGAGACAAGGTCTACCATTTTGTTCTGTCTGGTTTCATGCTTCCCACCTCATATTTCTCTCCTGGGCCGACCTTTACATCTGAGAGAAGCACTTCCAACCTACATACTCAGTTATTTATTTTATGAATTCTAATACCTTTTTTGCTCTACAGTTTCAACCTTCTGCAGTTTCCTTCAGTACCATGGAAGTTTTCCCTGATGTCTTAAAACATATCCTACGTATCATCCTGTTCCTTCTCATCGTCAGTATTTTCTGTATGTTCCTTTTTTCACCGATTCTGTGGAGGTCATACTTATTCTTTATCAGTCTACCTAATTTTCAACATCCTCCTGTTGCACCATATCTCAAATCCTTATATTCTCTGCTGTTCCGGTTTTCGCACTGTCCGTGTCTCAATGCTAATACTGCTGTTCTACAAACGCACGTTCTCACAAATTTCTTTCCCACATTAAGACTTGTGTTTTATATTACCACATCTCTCTTGGCCAGGAATGCCCATTCTGCCTGTGTTAGTCTGCTTTTCATGTCCTCCTTGTTTCAAAGTCATAGGTTATTTTGCTTCCAATGGGGCAGAATTATTTAACTTCATGTTAAATTTCTCGCCATTCTAATTTCAGCTACTTCTCATTACTTTCGTCTTTCATTTACCATCGATCCATAATCTATACTCTCTAGGCTGTTCATTCCATTCAGCAGACGCTATAATTATTCTATTATTCTTCGCTCAAGATAGCAATGTCATCTGCAAATCTTACCATTGATACCCTTCTACCACGAATTTTAACCCACCCTTGGACCTTTCATTAATTTTCGTCTTTGCTTCTTCCATATACAAAGTGTGATTCATCTGTGCTAACCTATGTGTTTTATGCAACCCGCAACGCCTTCAAATATCATGAGCAATATTTTTCATATTCTCTTCTCACTACACGCTAACTATTAGTCCTACAGAAAAAAGTTGTAGAAAATTTTTGTAGAACATTTAATGTAGTTAAATTTTGACCTGAGATATAATTTCGCTAGAGGCCGTAGTTTTCGAATTATTTAAGAAAAAATCTAGAAAAATGACCTCCTGACGCGTTTTTCTTGAATAACTCGAAAACCGTGGCCTAGAGTGAAAAAATATCTCAGCAAAAGATTTAACTACATTCATTTTTATTGTAGGACTAACAGTCTGAGCGTGACGAGCGAGAGAATATGTAAATCTAACCTGTGGTTTTTGAGGGTGTTACAGGTTGCATAAAACCGTTAGGTAGAGGCATCTGAACCATCGTGTATATCGCACAGTGGAGACGAAAGTCTGGATCCCTGTCTTACAACCTGTCTAGACACTTCATTCTTGATCTTCCAGTCTTGTTGTTCCCTTTTGGTTCTTGTTCATACTGTATATATCTTCCTCTCTCGCTTATTACTATTTTTCTCAGAATTTTGAACATCTTGTATCATTTTACACCATCGAAAACTTTTTCCAGTTTGACAAATCCTATGTCTGTGTCTAGATTTTTCTTCAGTCTTGCTTCTATTATCAAGCACATCATCAATACTCCCTTTCTGGTGCTTGACGTTTAATAAAGCTAAACTGATAGTCGCCTAACACATCCTCTATTTTCTTTCCATTCTTTCGCTTATTATTTTTATCACCAGATAGTATACATGAGCTGTTAAGCTGATTGTGCGATAGTTCTCGCATTCATCTGCCCTTGCTAACTTCGAAATTGTGCGGGTAATGTTTCTTTCCGAAAATCTGATGGTATGTCACCAGTCATGTATAGATTCTGAGCATCAGGCTGAATAGTCGTTTGCTTGCCACTTCCCCCAATAACTTTACAAACTAAGATGAGATGTAACCTATCCCAACTGCTTTATTTGATCTTTAATCTTCTAAAGCTCTTTCAAATTCTGACTCTAATATCCCATATCTCACTTCGATTCCACTTTCATTTAGTAGTACGTTATCAGACAATTTCTTGCCCTTAGAGAGGCACTAAATGTACTTTTTCCGCCTATCTGCGTTTAACAGTGGAATTTCTAATACCCTCTTAATGTTCCCGCTCTTGCTTTTAGTTTCCCCGAAGGCCTTTTGGGCTTTCCTATATGTGAGTCAGTCCATCCGACGGTAATTTCTTTTACGATTTCTTCACATTTTCCCTACTGCCATTTCGCCTTGGCTTCCCTGCACTTTCCATTTATTTCATATATAAGGGATGTATACTGCTGTATTCCTGCCTTTCTCTGAACATTTTTGACCTTCCTCTTCCATCCATCATATAAAGTTCTTCTTCTGTTACTCCAGGTTTCTTCGCGGTTACCATCCCGATACATACGTTTGTCTTTCCATCATATGCAGCTACTCATTGTGGAGAGTAACTTGAAACCATGTTGATCATTAATATACTGTGACTGTATCAAAGATATGAAAAGGTTTTCAAATACAGCTACCAGTCTCATGATTTGTTGACTACTAAATTACTTATTTTGCGACATCTTTCAAGGTGATACCTCATCATCAGAATATAGCGGCATTACAAATCGTTTAACATAAGTGTATATATGTATATGTTAAAGTTTCTCTATATAACTGCTGTGATCACCTTTCTTTGTTCTTGGGTCCTGAGAATCTTCTTGTGATGTGCTGAGGTATAGCTACTTTCATGGTCCTCTCGGACTTCTTCAACATTGCTCACAAACATCACAAGGGTAACTTTAAAACACAGCAGCGTAAGACAAATCAGCAGTGCAGGAAGATAGTACTACTGATTTGTCTTATATTGTCTTGTTTTAAAGTTATTCTTGTGAAACTTGTGAACTAAGGTGAAGAAGTCCAAGGGAGCCATGGAAATAGCAATACCTCATCACTTTACAAGAAGACTGCCATGTCACAAGAACAAAGATGATCACAGAAGTCATGTAACGAAATTTTACTAAAGTATACATTTATGTTAAATGCTTTTATCAGGCTGCTATAGCCTAATGATGATGTTTCTGTGGGGTTTTGCCCACTCGTCTCGTATAGAGAGCCCAAAGGATGCTGCGTTCTCGGAATGCTATAAAACAGTTCAAGCAAATAACGTTTGTAGTTTTATTTCAATAAAGCAATTGACAATACTTAACTTTAAAATAACAATGGTGCTGCAAACGATGGGCGACATCCAGCATAAATCCGAATCCTTTGCTATGTTTAACGTTCATGCAAGTCTTACACATAGTTTGTGGATCACTAATAACAGCTATCGTAGCACTCTTCGGTTAGATGCCACTCCCATCGTGGTGACGTCTTGATCAGCGCGCTATTGGCTGACGTCGCCTCACCGCCTTCTCTGCTCTTGCGCTCCGTATCTTCCTTCCTCAGTATTTCAATATCCCACTTCCTTCGTACTGATACTTCCCGTACGATTGTCTTGAACTTCAGTCTACTCCTTTATCATTACTAAATTGCTTTCTGAATGTGTATCTGCTCATGGGTGCTCCTTACAATCCAATATCTGATATCGGAATCTTTGTTTTACCATGACGTAATTCAGCTGCAAATCTCCCCATGTCTCCAAGCCTCTTCCACGTATACCTGCTCCTCTTGTGATCCTTGAAAATGGTATTTGATATTACTAGTTGAAATTTATTGCAGAACTCAATTAGCCTTTCTCCTCTTTCATCCCTACTATAATTCAGATATTCTTCCGCAACTCTCTCATCTACATTTTCCCCTACAACCGCAGTAAAGTCCTCTATGGTTATTAGATTTTCATTCCTCTATTCGTACTGAATTACCCGTTCAATATCTTCATATATTTTTCTATCGCTTCGTCTTTTGCTTGCGACGTCGGTGTATATACCAGAACTGTTATTGTCTGCGTTGATTTGCTGTCACTTCTGATGAGAACAACACTACCACTGAACTGTCTACAGCAACTCTCTCTCCGCTATAATTTCCTGTTCATAACGAATCCTACTCCCGTTATATTATTTTTGCTGCTGTTAGTTTTACACTACAGTCATCTGACAACAAATCCTTGTCCTTGCTCTATTTCACTCAGTGAATTCAATTATAACTAGATTGAACTTTAGCACTTACCTATCCAAATTTTCTACTTTCTCTACCACGTTCAAATTCTCTGAAATTCCATGCCCTGTCTAGTAGAAAGCTACTGTTTCGCAGGTTATTCCACATTTTTGAACGATAGGGTTTATTTACCTTTTTGTCATAGTCACCTGTTCCTTGGCTGTCCCCTTCCAGTGATCCCAGTAGGGGCAAATGCTTGTGAGAGAAGAGACAGTGGCAGTGGGATATGCTGTAAAGTAATGAGAAAAAAAAGTAAGTGAGAGAGAGAGTGACAGTGAAAGGATGATGCTGAGTATGAAGATTTAACTGCAAAGAGAGAGTTGATAAAAGGATTTAGAATGATTTGTGTGAAAAGAGCGCGATTATGTTCGCAGGCCAAAATTTTTGGTGAGGAACGAAGAATGTGTACTGAGGCGACTGGTTCCCCACTTTTCTATAAGAGTCTTTTAAGGCGAACATATAAGCTTTTTTACGCTCCGACATGAGGATTTTTCCGATGACTTCATAATTTGCTTCAGCGCCCACTGGCCGGCCTTTGAAGTTCTACCGTAACGTGGTGAAGCAGCAGCAGGAATTATGTTGTTGAAGATGAGCAAGCCACGTAGGTCCCAGCTGCGTGAACCAAGCTCGCTGTTGCCACACAAATCATGTTAGGGATAGAGCAATAGAAGACTGATCGGTAGTGGCCGTTGCTTAATGGTGCTATGGATGAAATGACAGTGTAGAAACAACATTGTGACTACAGCACATGCTTGCAGTGGCCGGCTAAGGAAAGGTCTCTTATCGTAGGGAGAAGATAACAGCACAAGGCATAGGATAACTACCATATCTCTCCAGGTTAATTCTTATGCAGTTATTTTGGCGTGAGTGAACAAGTAAACCATAGATAACTAACGGAATTAAAGTCTCATGTAAGAGGAAGAGGGAAATTTATTTAAAGGTCAAAGTAATCCAAGATTCGACATTACTTGCACACTACAAGAAAACTCTAATATTTTAAGGAAAGTCATTAAAATGTCCAGAATTATGCGTGTCCTGACAGAAACAAGTAATACAGATAGCAAAAATAAAGATATATGAGACATTGTCAAAAGGGAGATAGGACAACCAGTCGATGTACAAGATTTCATAACAACTACATGACAATGTTGTTATTGATAATTCGTAAAGTGCAAGTACTATTAACAATCACTTTCTAACAGTAGCAGCAAATATAGGAACAAGTGATTCAGTTGAAGAAACAACAGAATATATAAAAAATGTCCTTCCACAATACATTAAGCAACATCGACATCCTTCACTGAAATTAATACAACTGTAAAAAGTCTATAAAACAAAAGCACTTCTTGGGTGGATGGAGTCCCAAACAGAATTCTGACAACTTTTCCAGTTTAATAATTAATGTCCTTAGTAATATATATACACTGAATCACTGACACAGGGAATTTTTTTCAGACAGGTTGAAATATGCAATGATTAAACCACTTCATAAGAAAGACGACAAGAGTGACTTACATAGCTGTCGTCAAGCTTCCTTACCGATATCTTTTTCCAAAATGCTAGAAAAAGTAATGTACTCAAGAGTGGTCATCATTTAAGTGTAAACAGTTTACTTAGCATGTTACAGTTTGGATTCCAGGAAGGTTGTAGACTAAAAATCCTATTTATACATTCACTCATCTAGTAGCACAAGCCTTAAATAAAAATATATCGCCAGTTGGTATTTTTTGTAATCTTTCCGAGGCGTTCGACTGTGTAGATCATGATATTCTCCTAGAAAAACTAATGTTTTATGGAAATGATGGCTTTACACACAGCTGGTTTAAATCATACTTGACAAGAAGAATGCAAAAGGTTGTGCTGAATAATTCGGACACTGTCGGAAGTTAGAAAATTTTAGTCACTGGGGTAAAAACCACAAAGGGAGTCCCACAGGGTTCGATTCTGAGCCCACTCCTATTCCTCATACATGTGAATGATCTTCCACTTAACATTCAACAAGTAAAATTGGTACTTTTTACAGACAATAGTAGTGTTATAATAAGTCCAATTAAAGAGAAAGCAAAATAAGAGTTAGCAAACGATTTTTACGAAGTATTATTAAGTGGTTCTCTGAAAATGGACTCTTCCTAAATTTCGAAAAAACACACTACATTCAGATATGTACAATAAACAGAGTCGTACTAACAACTGATGTAGCACTTGAGCAGGAGTCAGTAAAAAGGACAGAATTCTCCAAATTTTTTTGTGTACATCCTGTGAAAACTTGAAATGAAGGAAGCATATAACTGAGCCCCCCAAACATTTAAGTTCAGCCACTTTGGAAACAAACGTATTAGGCTGTTGACGTATGTTGCATATTTCCACTCAAACAAAATGAAATGTGTGTGAAATCTTATGGGACTTAACTGCTAAGGTCATCAGTCCCTAGGATTACACACTACTTAACCTAAATTATCCTAAGGACAGACATACACACCCCTCGCCGAGGGAGAACTCGATCCTCCGCAGGGAGCAGCCGCACATGTCATGACTGCAGCGCCCTAGACCGCTCAGCTAATCCTATTTCCACTCAGGAATGTCATGCAGATTAATTTTCTGGGGTAATTCATTAATTAGAAAGAAAGCATTGGTAACAAAAAAGCGAGCAATAAGAATACAATATTGTGGTCACCCACGGACGTCCTGTAGGTCCCTCTTCAAGGAGCTAGGCATGTTAACTGCGTCGTCACAATGCATATTTTCGCTAGTAAAATTTATTGTAAATAATTCATCACAATTTGAGAAGAACAGTGGCGTACGAGTACATACCTACAACACTAGAGGGAAAAATGATCTTCATTACTCATTGTTGAAGCCGTCAGTGACTGAGAGAGTTCAGCAAGTGGCACTACAAATTTTTGATGACTTGTCCAGTAACATAAAATGTCTGGGAGATAACGAATCATTATTCCTTGACAACTCATTTTATTTCAATGACTAATTCCTCTGACTACAACGAGACTAATAATGCGTAAATAATAGTTGAGGCCACAACGGACCGATGATGTCTGCGCGTGTTTGTTGCACAATAGTTAGTTTGTATGTGACGTCTGTGTAGTACCGTTGTAAACGCAAGAGCGTAATTGTTACAATTAAGGTTGTATAAAGTTATAAATTATTGAACCGTGAAAACGCGTTTAGCTAGGACAATGATTTGGATAACACAGTGAACAGCTAGCGGGCCACTACTAAAACCCACAGCGACATAATAAAATATTAGCTGGAATATTAGTGAAAATCGGCATGAAATTGAAAATTACAATATAATGAAATATGTCATCTCATGCGACTCACAAATATTCTAGGAATTCTAGGAACTATGAAACCACAAGGCACAGGAAAAACTCACGTCGAAACAATTAAAAAAGCCTAAAACGTCCGCTGCCGAGAGAATGTCAGAGTTGCGGCAGCGTGAAAGAGGAAACGAAATACCGGCACAGTGGGATTACGTAGCTGGCCCATCGCTATACAATGGCCAGGGACAGTCGTAACTTGTGATTTATTTATTATTTAACCATACTACTCTATGTAATCATTATATCAAAGAGACTTACAACTAATACGAAACATTTGTCATAATTTTACCCCGACGCTTTGGAAAAATGCCTATGGCTCCAGCACAAACTGCTCAAACAGATTTATTTTTTCCAGTTTTGCTCCCACCATGCTTTTGGTCGGAGTTTTTTCCATCAATGAATGGAAATACGCAAAGTAAGCTACTTATGATGCTTGCATCATCAGCGAGGAACACTATTTCTGCTTTGTTAGTGTAATATGGAAGGTCAGAAATACATACCAAGAACAGCTGTTATCACATACTTGAGATCGGTTACTGGTAGCCACACAAAGTGGTAAACGCCCCCCCCCCCCCTCCTGCCCTATTAAAGGAACCATCCACGAATTTGCTAGAAGGCATCTAGGAAAATCAAGGAAAACCAAAATTTGGATGGCCGGACGGGTATTTTAACCGTCGTCCTCCCAAATCCAGTGTGCTAGTCATTGCTTCATCTAGCTCGAAGAAGTATGTGCGACAATTCTGCTGCTATCGTTGTGTGTCTTGTGTATAGTACGTAAGATAAAAGAGGTTAGTGTATGTACAAACAGTCATTTTTCTCTCGCTCAGTAAGCAAACGGAAAAAAACGAAAATAGATAATATCTGTAGTGAATACAATCTGCTATACAGTTTTATGAGGAAAAAGAGCTAAGTAATATTTATGCATTTTCAACAGTTAATAAACATTGAACCATTTTCAGCAGCCTAAATAGTGACGAACATTCTAAGAGCAAAGTGGCGGTGCACTATCATGTTAGAAGAGCTGAGTTTCGAATATCCTGCGGCTAAAGATTTGAAATACACTGAATAGCCGAAGAAACTGGTACACCTGCCTAACATCGTGTAGGGTTCCCGCGAACACGCAGAAGTGGCGCAATACGACGTGGCATGAACTCCACTAATGTCTGAAGTATGCCGGCGGGAATTGACACCATGAATGCTATAGGGCTATCCACAAATCCGTATGACTACAAATGGATGGAGATCTCTTCTGAACAGCATGTCGCAATGCATTCCAGGTATGTTCATGTCAGCGGAGTTTGGTGGTCAGCGGAAGAGTTTAAACTCACGAGAGTGTACCTGGAGCCACTCTGTAGCAATTCTGGACGTTTGGCGTGTCGCGTTGTCCTGCTGGAATTGCCCAAGTCCATCGGAATGTACAACGGACATGAATGGATGCAGGTGATCAGACAGGACGCTTTTACGTACGTGTCAGCTGTCAGAGTCGTATCTAGACGTATCAGGGGTTCTCTATCAACTGCACACGACCCACACCGTTACAGAACCTCCACCAGCTTGAACAGCCCCCGCTGACATGAAGGATCCATGGATTCATGAGGCTGTCTTCATACCCACAGACGTCCATCCGTTCGATACAATCTGAAATGAGACTCGTCCGACTAGGCAACATGTTTCCAGTCATTAACAGTCCAATGTCGGTATTGACGGGGTCCAGGCGAGGCCTAAAGCTTTGTGTCGTGCAGTCATCAAGGGTACACGAGTGGGCTTTGGGCTTCGAAAGCCCATATCGTTGATGTTTCGTTGAATGGTTCGCACACTGACAGTTGTTGATGGTCCAGCATAGAAATCTGCAGCAATTTGGGGAAGGGTTGCACTTCTGTCATGCTGAACGATTGTCTTCAGTAGTCGTTGGTCCTATTCTTGCAGGATCTTTTTCTGGCCGCAGCGATGTCGGAGATTTGATGTTCTACCTGATTCCTGATATTCATGCTACGCTTGTGGAATGGTCGTACAGGAAAATCCCCACTTCATCGTTATCTCGTAGATGCTCTGTCCCATCGCCGACCGCAGCGCCGTATTCTGCCTGTTTACGTATCTCTATATTTGAATACGAATGCCTGTACCAGCTTCTTTGGCGCTTCAGCGTATTTACTCACATGTTCTAGTATGAGTTGGGGTTGTTTTTGGGAAGGAGACCAGAGAGCGAGGTCATCGGTCTCATCGGATTAGGGAAGGACGGGGAAGGAAGTCGGCCGTGCCCTCTGAAAGGAACCATCCCAGCATTTGCCTGGAGCGACTTAGTGAAATCACGGAAAACCTAAATCAGGATGGCCGGACGGGGGACTGAACCGTCGTCCTCCCGAATGCGAGTCCAGTGTCTAACCACTGCGCGTTCTAGTATGTGTTGCCTGTTAGTGTTCATGAAAGAAATCTCTGAAGTGAGATTTTTTCTAGCTTCTGTTTGACATCAGATCACGAGAGTGAAGAGGATAAGTCATATTAATTTCTGGCACAGTGTAATGCTGACTGCCGTGACAGTGTGCCCCATGGTGACAAGGATAGCGTACTCAACGTTATACACTATTATTTTAAAATGTAATCTAAATTTTAAGATATCCTTCTATTTAAGTAAAACTTGTGTAAGGTTTATTATGAAATTGTCACAGGTAATTGTTTTCATGGGGTTCTCATACGTATAAATGTGTAACAAATCAGCCTCATTCATCCTTGGTGGAATAGTAATCTGAGTGTGAAATACATATTAGTACCTGTTCGTACACAGCGGCTAACAGAGAGACCGTGTAAGTGGAGGCAATATGGACAACAGAGTGTAGTGGAAATACATTTCAGATTATCAAAGCTACTGGATGTGGTTAGTGAACTGGCCTGTCTGCCGTCCATAAATTACTGAAAGCTTCACGTTCTCCACACTTGATTCCTCACTAAATTGATGTACTCGTAACAGTAAAATCTGTGTTTCTGTATTTCCCAAGACATACCGCTAAAATCAAGTGATATCTAGCATTGAGTTGATCCGGACTTTCTCATCATGTACTCTAATGTCAATCAGATGGCCCTTCATGGTCTGACGGCATATCATAACATGTGAGCAACAAAAAACCACAAAGCCAGAACGTTCGCTTGCCTTATGAACCAGACTTCAGGGTGGTCCTGGGAATAAATGTCAAAATTCTGACTCACCATTACCTGATGTGGCTTGTTGTTCGCCACAATTACGCTTGAAAAACCTACCTCCTACAGGTTTTCATGCTCGGAGTCGGTAACAGCGCCAATACTTATCACTCTAGAATCACGTTACATTGCCTGAGAGTAGCAAATACGGATAAGAATTGGACTATGCAGTTGTGTTCCTTCGTCAGCAAACAATGCAGCTGAAAGGCGACATAGTGTTATTTCTGCCGCTTGATTTCGGCATTTACTGGAATAACGTGTTACCTTCCTTCTACACCTACATATTTACTCGACTAGTCAGTCTATATTGGATAGCAAATAATACTTATTACAAATATTATCGCTATTCTTTTTTATTCCATTTTCTTATTCAGCGAGAGAAAAAAAGACTGTCTGCAGATACACTAATCTCCCTTATCTTAGGATCTCTACGCGAGACACACAACGATTGCAGCAGAGTTGTCGCACATAATTCTTCGAATACCCACAGAAAGTGGTGGGGCAGTGACTGGACTCTCATTCGGAAAAACGGCAGTTCAGACCTCTTTCCGGCCTTACAGAGTGGATTCTTCGTTTTTCCCTAAATCACTCCAAGTAAAGGCCGGTATGGTTCGTTTCAAAGGGCATGGCATATCTCCCTCCCTATCCCTGAAACAAATCAACCGTGTGCTCCGTCTCTAATGACGTCGATGTCGATAAGGCGTTAAACCCTTAACTTCCTCCGGCCGGAGTGGCCGAGCGGTTCTAGGCGCTACGGTCTGGAACCGCGCGACCGCTACGGCGCAGGTTTGAATCCTGCCTCGGGCATGGGTGTGTGTGATGTCCTTAGGTTAGTTAGGTTTAAGTAGTTCTAAGTTCTAGGGGACTGATGACCTGAGAAGTTAAGTCCCATAGTGCTCAGAGCCATTTGAACCATTTTGAACCTTAACTTCCGTTCTTCCTTCTCACCAACGTAGCAGCTTCTTCATGAGTGCTGACTAACGATTCTTCTGGTGCAAACAACATTAACGTCAGAAACCGAAAAACGAATAACGCTGTGCATATTACGGCTTACTGCGTTAAACATTCTGCAAGGGAGTTATAACAGGACAAGCCTTCATGGAACAACAAAAATAAATACGTCGCCAAAATGAGAGCTTCGTATTGGGTCTGTTCCTTGAAGAAACCAGCACCGACTGAAAGTTTGTGACCACTCCTGCTTTTGCTATATATAAATGACCTTCCATGTTACACTAATGACACTGAAGTAGTGCTTCTTGCTGATTACGCAGGTATTTTAGTCAACTATTGGGTTGATACATCCAGTAAGTTCGTAGCGTGTACTCGTAAGTTTAATAAAAACAACAGATACGCTTAACAGAGAGTTTACTTATCAATAATATATTCGCCTTCAATATTTCTAACAGTCTGCCAACGCTGGGGTGACTTTTGGATTCCGCGACTATGAAAATCACGTGGTTTCCAGGCGATCAGTTCATCCAGCTATATTCAGAGCGTATTTTCATCCGGAAAGGGACTTCCTTGCAGGTTGTCCGACAGAGAGCGGGAAAGGCGAAAATCTGAGGGTGTAAGACCAGGTGAAAAAGGCTGGTGCGCAATAACTTCCCAACCCAACTCCCTTATGTTTCTTGTCATTTTAGCAAAATGCGGAAGGGCATTACTGACAATGGAACCTCCCCATCGCACCCCCCTCGGATTTAGTTATAAGTTGGCACAGTGGATAGGCCTTGAAAAACTGAACACAGATCAATCGAGAAAACAAGAAGAAGTTGTGTGGAACTATGAAAAAAATTAGTAAAATATACAAACTGAGTAGTCCATGCGAAGATATGCAACATGAAGGATAATGGAAGTCAAGGTGCGCCGTGGTCCCGCGGTTAGCGAGAGCAGCTACGGAACGAGAGGTCCTAGGTTCAAATCTTCCCTCGAGTGAAAAGTTTAATTTTTTATTTTCAGTTTATGTGACAAACTCTTATGTTTCATCACTTTTTTGGGAGTGATTATCACATCCACAAGAAAACCTAAATCGGGCAAGGTAGAAGAATCTTTTTACCCATTCGCTAAGTGTACAAGTTAGGTGGGTCGACAACATATTCCTGTCATGTGACGCACATGCCGTCACCAGTGTCGTATAGAATATATCAGAGGTGTTTTCCTGTGGAGGAATCGGTTGACCTATGACCTTTCGACCAAATATTTTCGGTTCCCATCGGAGAGGCGCGTCCTTTCGTCTACTAATCGAGCGGTTTTGCGGTGCGGTAGCCAAACACAGACACTAAACTTATTACAGTGAACTGAGACGTCAATAAACGAACGGACAGATCAAAACTTTGCGAAAATAAAGAAAGCAGAATTTTCAATCGAGGGCAGACTTGAACCAAGGACCTCCCTTTCCGCAGCTACTCACGCTAACCACGGGACCACGACACTCCTAAGCTTATATTCTCCTTGATGTTGCCTATGTTGCCCATGGACTACTCAGTTTGTATGTTTTAGTTTTTCATAGTTCCACACAACGTCTTCCTGTTTTCTCGACTGATCTGTGTTCAGTTTTTCAAGGCCTATCCACAGTGCCAACTTATAACTAAATCTGAGGGGGATGCGATGGGGAAGTTCCCTTGCGAGGATTAGGAGCACTAAACGTAGCTGTTTCACTAGATGCGTAACACTACCTCTTCTGTATGCGCGAAGGTCTTTGTGCGGGGACATGCTGCTTTGTTTGCGTTCAACACGACGTAGATCGGACGCGTCTTATGTCTGAAGTAGTGCTGGAGGTAACTGACACTTGACACCTTGACCCTCCCCC
Source organism: Schistocerca serialis cubense (assembly GCF_023864345.2). Taxonomy (NCBI): domain Eukaryota; kingdom Metazoa; phylum Arthropoda; class Insecta; order Orthoptera; family Acrididae; genus Schistocerca; species Schistocerca serialis. The sequence continues at coordinate 936,558,168 of NC_064638.1, forward strand.
GCGTTTCTATGTAACCAAATCAGAAGTTACCACGAGAAATTAATTTTTATTGCTTATAAAATTCAATTTATATTCTGTAGAGATGTAAAATACACAATGGATGAACACTGAATTACGTGCGGTTCTAATAATGTGCAAAACAATCAAACAAATAGAAAACAAAGAGAATTAGTCGGCTCCCAGTTCCCTCTTGCTATTAATTTATGTTTCTATCCCTTCTAATTCTACCGGTAATCGGTTACATATGTAGTGTACCGGAACTACTTCGCGGCTGATTTGGTAGAGCGCAACTCTAAACACTGTGTACGGCCCGCAGAGCACGTTATACAGGCCACAGTTCTCTGCCAGGGTGAGCGAAGGCTACTGGGAAGCCGCGACGTACTCCGCTAAGCGCGGCGCGTTAATTGCGCCAGGCCGCGTTTGTAGCTCGCCGACTTGAGCGCTGGCCGCGTCGCTCAAGCTGTCAAGGGACTGCCCGCACTCCACTCGCAGCTCTGAGCTCGCTTAGCCTACAGCCGCCTCGCGGCTAAGCTGCGCCTGCATCTGGTCCTGTAGGCGTGCGAGGTCTGCTTACTGCGACACTGCAGAGCTCACAGCTTGACACATGTGCGGCGCCGTACCGAGCGCGTGGTGAGAAAGGCTACCACCAGGAGTGCAGGCACAGAGGGCGCGCAGAAACTTTTCGTAAACTTGTTCCTCCTGCCGAACGAAACAGTGCTATTCACTAACATCCTTTGAATTTCAAGTCGTCTGAGGTCGCAGGAGGGGTAAATGCGTGCTGGTACGCGCACTGCGGAAAAGTTAAACGAAGTAAGCTGATCCCAAATCGAGTTTCATCCATAAAGGGAAGCGCTCCCCTCCACTTCAGAAATACACTGAAGAGACAAACTAACTGGTACACCTGCCTAATGTCGTGCAGGGCTCCCACCAGCACGCGGAAGTCCCGCAACACGACGCGGCATGGACTCGGTTATTGTCTCAAGTAGTGCTGGAGGGACCTGACACCATCAATCCTGCAGCGCTGCCCATAAATCCTAAACGTACGACCGTGTGGAAATTCCTTCTGAAATGCACGTTGCTAGGCTTCCCAGATATGCTCAGTAATGTTCATGTCTCGATGGTTTGGTTGCCAGGGGAAGCGTTTAAACACAGAAGAGTGTCCCTGGAGCCACTCTGTAGCAACTCTGGACGTGTGGGGTGTCGCAGTGTCCTGCTGGAATTACCCAAGTCCCTCGGAATGCGCAATGAAGATGAATGGATGCAGAATATCAGACAGGATGCTTACGTAGGTGTCACCCTTCAGAGTCGTAGTAGATATATCAAGCATCCCGTATCACTCCAACTGCACACGCCCCACACCATTTCAAAGCCTCCACTAGCTTGAACAGTTCCTTGCTGCTATGCAGGGTCCATGGATTGATGTGGTTGTCTCCACGTCCATCCACTCGGTACAATTTGAAACGAGACTCGTCCGGTCAGGCAACATGCTTCCAATCATCAACTGTCCGATGTCGGTGTTGATGGGCCCAGAAGAGGCGAAAAGCTTTTCGTCGTGGAGTCATCAAGGGTATACGAGTGGGCTTTCGGCTGCGAAAGCCCACATCGATGATATTTCGTTGAATGGTTCGCACGCCAACACTTGTTGATGGACCAGCATTGCAATCTGCAGCAATTTGCGGAAGGGTTTCACTTCTGTCACGTTGAACGATTCTCTTCAGTCGTCGTTGGTCCCCTTCTTGCAGCATATTTTTCCGGCCGCAGCGATCTGGAGGATTTGTCGTTTTACCGCATTCCAGATATTCACGATATACTCGTGAAATGAACGTACGGGAAAACTCCCACTTCATCGCTACTTCGGAGATGCTGTGTTCCACCGCTCGTGCGTCGACTACAAGACTACGTTCAAACTCACTTAAATCTTCGTAACCTTCCATTGTAGGAGCAGTAACCGATTAAACAACTGCGCCAGACGCTTGCTGTCTTATATAGGCGTTGCAGACAGCAGGACCGTATTCTGCATGTTTACGTATCTGTATATTTGAATACGCGTATGTACAGCAGTTTCTTTGTCGCTTCAGTGTACTTAACATATATAAATTCCTATTGCTATGGTCCTGTGATGCGAAACGGTCACCAACATTAGTCAGCGAGGACTGTATTGACTGACAAACGCAATAGAGACGCTCAACTACTCCCAGCATAACACAAAGCAAAATTCACCATTTTCCAACAATGATTGAGTCGTCAAAGCTCGACTGTGACTCGGAGTGGGAAGTGACTCTAAACTTAACCGAAATAATGATGCAGGAAGTGAAACACGACCGAATTTAGTTGTAAAGTCTAGTTAAACGAATATAGATAAATAATAATTAGGTTGTCAAAAGCGAGAATCCCGTACTGCTCCTTACGACTGACTTTAAAAATCGTAGGACATCCTAAATCGAGAAAATTGAACTATCTACCGTCCAAAATCACAATCCAAGTGCTCACAGAAGTGACACATACTCTCCCAATCGCAGAATAGCGACTGACAGCCACTGACTTAACCATGCACAAAATCCAACTTGCCTCGCCTCTGAGCACAGAAGCAGAAAAAACTTGGAAGGGGCGAACTTATTCATCGACAAGACGAATTTCTCAGTGCTAACGGGCGCCTCGTTCAATCAGAAGACAAGAGAAAGGACTGTTTCCTCGCTCAAAACTTTCCATCGATTAACGTCAAAAATCTGAACGAACGCGTGCCTTGTACTTAGGTCTGAGGGAACTGACAACAAAGCTGCACGTTAAAGAAAACGCACGCTGACAGGATCCCAGTAGATTGGACCCTCGAGCAGGCTTCTAAAATTAAACTCAAGTTCCGTCCCAACCCTCTGCCACTTAATTCGCCTGAATGCACTCATGTGAGTGTATTTACAATCAAACTCACATTCATGCAATCTATAGATCACCCGTGTTTAAGTACGTGGTGTCATTAATATGAAACGTCATAACAATGAAAATAAAATTCTCTTAATTCGGTTCTCAGCGTGCTCTTTCCCTCTGGTCTCCTAATAATTATAAGAAAATATAGACAGAGGAAAAACACTATGCAGAAGTTGACAAAACTACATCAGTCACATGATAGGTGGACTGCTACCAAAATCACATGAAATGTGCCGCCTTTCAGTACAATTTTTCAAAACGTTGATTTGGAAGAAGACGGCTAATACAGGACGACCTGGTTGTCCTGAAATCAATCCTTGTTCGTCTTTCTCTTGGAATTTTTGCAACAAGCACCAGAGGTAGCACTGATCAACAGTCAACGGACACTCTTTTTACTGTATCTTCCCCTTTGGTAATATCTGACAAACTGCAAAAAATATAAAGACGGAAGTGTGCTCTCACCCAAAATTCTGAGAATAAATAATGGCGCTCGTGTGAATACGTCTTTACCACGTTTTGATGAGCTTTGATGTGTGGTTATCTTTGCAGAGTTCCTTTCGCCAGTATTATGATTTCAATGTAATTTGTTTGCGACGAAAATACAATGTCCCAAAACGACCTTTCGTTATACTTCAGAACTGGTGATAGAAACATGCGATCTGCGGCATCACGTTCACACACAGCTAATATTTTGTGTTTTAGATTTCCTGTTTTTGCAGACTAGCTATTGAAGAAAATGCCCGCATCTTCCTCCCCCAAATCAATGGCACACTGAGTGGAATTATAATTATTTCTCGTGTCAAAAACACACACGTTGTACACAGTTACGACTATATTACTTTTGCCTAAAACTTGGACACTTCCAATGCATTTTCAGTTTCTTGATGAAGTTCATCTTCAGTGAAGGGGGCTGGACAAAGTCAGCATTGAAGCATGTAATGAACAGTCTGGTTTTCTCCACAATCACACGGAATATTATCTTGATGGGTGTAGCCCCCTTGCAGTACTGAACTTTGATCCGCCAACTCTAGGTCTCAGTCAATTACGGGACTTACAGGTCGTTCATTCTCGTAATAGCCAGGAGGCAATGTGTCAGAAGCTCTTTTCAGCCAGGTGGAAGGTAGGCTGTAACCCTACATAGTTGCAGCTTACCTTTTTCCAGCAGCAGTTCTGCGTGCCGTTGGTGTTCTAAGCAAATTCTTCCCTGCTTCAGTTGTCGCGGGTGCGGTGCGGTTCGTGCCCATACTATGTGTGTTTTCTCCTTTTACACTTTCTTTCCTCATCCGCAACTATTTTCTTAGAACAGGAGGTGGTGATATTTCTGCGAGGTGGTAAAGATATTCGACAGGAATGGATTTCAAGCAAGCCCCAGTGATTCTACAGGTGTCATTGAGAGCTATGTAAACCTTTTTGGCTTTCGATGAATAATTATACTAAACTGGACACGCATACCCTGTCACAGAAGAGCGTAGTGTCACTGCACATTTTCGTATAGTTTCTGGTTTCCCGTCCACACTGCCATCAGGCCAGTGGAAGATTTTAACTTGCAGTTCATGCACTGTTTCTTGAAAGTAAGAGATGTATGAAGAGTCACTCCCAGAAATTTTTGGTTCTCATAGTGTTCCAGTTAGACTCGTGACCATGTTACCTTTAATCTTGTGACTACTTCCCCTGTTTCTCAAATGAAAAGCACACACTTGAATCTTTGAGCGATTTGGTTTAAGTTCTGTTTAAGGGCGTCCTGAGGGTATTCTCCACTCATTCAAAATATGTAGTCAGGGCGGCTAAAGCAGTTTTATCAGCATACAAGAAGCTCCATGCAAATATTGGACAAAAATGGAACCAGCACACTTCCCTGTGGGATACCGATTTTGTGTAGCCTCCTTCGGCTTCGCTGTTCTTGAAAGCCGACGAAGAACCTACGATTATACAAGGGAATGGTGATGAGAATAGTTAGGCTAAAATCCGTGGTCAGGTAGTAGATCTCGACTAGTAGCAGCTGGTGATGGACAGTGTGTGGAATGGTCGATAAAGAACACATTTGACACCCAGATCCAGCGGAGCTTCCGGACTATATAGAAGCACGTTTTCATCAGGTCCACGTACTCCACGAGGTTCAAGGAATCCGGAAGTGTTATGAACCGGATGAGTTTCAGGCGTCCAAGCATGAGTGATGTAGATGTGAGATGTGTGCAACAGGCACTTGTCTGTACAACAAGCAGAATTTTCTAAACTGTGTTTAATTTATCTTTGAGCTCATAGTACTTCGATTCAATCAGAATGAGCTCTTTTCCGCTCTTCAGACAAAGTTGTTTCAGTGTTCTTGGCTTTTCCTGCCAGGCCGAGTTTCCATCCGTGTATTTTCTGCTTTTTTTTTTTTCTAACTGGTACGTGGAGTTGTATTATTCTTGGTACCATTAGGTCTTCTTTCATGCACAGATCCATTTTATTCTGTCAGTTTTAGCTTTACTGGGAGTTTCGCAGAATTCCAAAATGTGTCTTGTTCATCTGATTGGCCCCACTCCTTTAATATCCCCAAAGAATTTGAGCTTGCTGTTTTTCATATCCGAATATTTGGTGATAAACCTTTCATCTTTCTTGTTAGCTCTTAGTTTGCAAGTTCTTTCTCAGTATAATTTTAACTACAATTTTTTCTGATGGGTTATACATGGTGAATTTGATTAGCGAGAATATATGTGTACTTTGAAACGACAACTAAATTGGACAATTCCCTGAAGAGGCGTCTACGATTATGAGAGAACACCACTGTTATTCTCATGGCTCCCTGTCGAGCAAGCAGAATTCCCTACGGTGTAAACAATACTTCCCTTTTGACAGATAAATTGAAGTCAGTTTCAACACAAGCATTTTTATTTTGAGGCGGCGACGACTTACAGCTTCCAGAAATTGTGGAACAGTCATAGTTGCACACACCTGCTTTAATCGATTTACTACTGAATTATTTACAGTTCAAATGGTTCAAATGGTTCTGAGCACTATGGTAATTAACATCTGAGGTCATCAGTCCACTAGACGTAGAACTACTTAAACCTAAATAACTTAAGGACATCACACACATCCATGTCCGAGGCATGAGTCGAACCTGCGACCGTGGCAATCGCGAGGTTCCGAACTGAGTGCCTAGAACCGCTCGGCCACGGCTGATTTACAGCCATAGTCAGACCACCTTCAGGTGTATTGTGACGTCGTAGTCAAATGTACGGGAACACGAAACCACTATCAACCATCATGTTACAAACCTAAATCACCATTCAGCTACGTATATATCTGCAGCGAGCACATGCAAAGACTCAACAGAGATTAGTGTTGAACCTTCCTGGCAGATTAAAATTGTGTGCTCCTCTGGGAGTCCAATGCGGGAGCTTTTCTTTTCACGGAAAAGTGCTCTACAGACTTTTTTTTCGAGTCTCTGTCCAGCACATAGTTTTAATCAGCCAGGAAGTTTCGTATCAGCGTACACTCCGCTGCAGAGAGAGAAACACAACCTGGAGGTCAGTACCGCCATGTGCTTCGGTACAAAATGGTTCAAATGGCTCTGATCACTATGGGACTTAACATCTGAGGTCATCAGTCCCCTAGAACTTAGAACTACTTAAGCCTAACTAACCTAAGGACACCACACACATACATTCTCGAGGCAGAATTCAAACCTGCGAACCGTAGCGGTCGCGCCGTTCCAGACTGAAGCGCCTAGAACCGTTCGGCCACTGCGGCCTGCTGCTTCGGTACAGATTTATTGTTGAGTAGAGATGTTGGTTTTTAACATGATGCTTGATAGTGATTATGAGTTGCCACACATCGCATTACGACATCACAGTGCACGTGAACAAAGTTTGTGTACGACTGAAACTGGTTTTCTGATACACTGATTAGCAGAGCTGTGTGCAACCAAGATTTTTTCGACAAATGTTATTCCCGTAACTTTGAGATTTCATTGCGTGATGAGGTCGTGAAATCTCGGCAATTTCGATTCGATGACCTTGTTTGGAAAAGGCACCGTACTGCGTGATTGTTGAATAAAAGACATAAAATCGAAAGACAGCCATTGACTAATACGTTATCGGAAAACTACCTGGTGTTCCAAATTTGACGAGATCGTCTGCTGAATAGAAACAGCACTGCCAAACAGCAGAGCGGTCGGCTTCAGTTGCAGTGGTTCAGTCTGTACTCGTTTCGCTTCTGTCATGTCAGACAGCAGGAAATAAGGTGTTTGGTCTGGCTTTTCAATAAAATTGTAGAACACGCGGATGCCGCGGTTGTCAGTGGAGGCACAGCTGATGCGCAGTAATTGGTGTTGTGTGTGTGTGTGTGTGTGTGTGTGTGTGTGTGTGTGTGTGCCTGTGTGGGCTGCTGGGAGCGGCCGGAAGCGGCTGCATGCGAGGAGGAAGTGGCGGCCAATATCGCCGGATGTTGCGCACACGCGAGCACCGGGAGCCCCTCTGCCCGCCGCGCCGCCAGACCGAAATACACGCCAAGCCGCGACACGGCACGCCCTGCTAACGCAGTCTCTAGTGCGGCGACGTTGTACAAAAACGGCCATGTGTAGCAACACACGTTTGTAAACGACAGACAGCGTCTTCCGTTTCCAGTCGAGATTTTTATCTAGCAGGTTGGTTGGTTGGCTGATTTGTGGGAGGGGACCAAACAGCAAGGTGATCGGCCCCATCGGATTAGGGAAGGATCGGGAAGGAAGTCGGCCGTGCCCTCGCAAAGGAACCATCCCGGCATTTGACTTAAGTGATTTAGGGAAATCACGGAAAACCTACATCAGGATGGCCGGACGCGGGTTTGAACCGTCGTCCTATTGCAAATATCATATGTGTGCTGATGACCTTCAGTTGTATCTAAGTGCGAAACCAAGCAATCTTAAAGAAAGCTATTGAAAATCTCAATACTGACCTCGATGCACTATCAAAATGTGCACAGGACATAGGGCTAAAACTTAACCCATCTAAAACCCCAGCGGTACTTGTTGGTCACTCTAAGCTCATTAGCCCAAAACATCGGGAATACGTACCATCTCTTATCCTAAATGGGACAAATATTAACTTCTCTCCCTCAGCAAAGAGTTTGGGAGTAATAATAGATGAAAATCTAAACTGGACAGAGAACGTAACTGCAGTGTGCAAAAAAGCATCATCATCACCTTCATGTCCTACAAAAATATAAAAAAACTCTTCCCTTTCGATCTGAAAAGGAAATTAGTACAAACGCTTATGCTCCCAATCATTGACTACAGCGATATTATCCTACAAGGCCTCTCTCTGGAACTGGTCATGAATGCCTGCGTCCGATATATCTGTGACGTTCGACTTTTTGATCACATTTCACCAGCAATTGCAAACTTGTCCTGGCTGCATGCAGACAAACGCAGAGATTTCCATAAACTCTGTCTCATCTACTGCCTTATAAATGTACACTGTCCCTCATATCTCTCCTCGTCCTTAACGCTTATGTCGGAACAACATGACAGAAACACACGTCCCCATCATAATAAAACCCTCTCTGTTCCACTGCATCACTCAGTCCTTTACAGTAGCGGGAACCCGACTCTGGAATAACCTCCCTCGTTATGTTATAGAACTTAAAAACTTGTCCAACTTCAGAAAACAGTCAATGACGTATCTACTTAAGCAACAGTAATGCCTTTCTCTGTACATGAATGCACTTCACCTCATTAGTTCCCTCTTTCCCCCTCCTTAAATCTCTCTTCCCCAAAACTCGCTATACTAGTAAACGTCTACTTTACGCACCAAGATATTAATGTACATCTGCACAAATTTTCATTACTATTGCCAATTTTTCTCATGTTTATCATTATTATTTGATTTTTTTACTCTTATTATTATTGTTTTCATCGTAATTTGTATGCATAGCACCTGTTGTAAAAATACTGCCAGCATTTACGTTATTAGGTCTTAGTCATTACTCGCTATTCATATTGTCACTAGAGTAATCTAATTTTCTTATTTAAACTATTGTCATGGTGTAACTCTGATGTGTGAAATGCTGCATGTGTGAAACACTGGTCTGATGTAAGAGAGGGCCTGATGGCCCTAATCTGATCAGGTTAAATAAATAAATGCTAGTCCAGTGTGCTAACCACTGCGCCACCTCCCTCGGTCATACAGCAGGGACAAGTATAAAATCAACAACCACTGATAAACATTTCTGCCTTGTTTAAGGCTCACCAAACCAGACGACCTGAGGTATCTGCTAAGTACGAGAGCAGAAAAATAGGTTTCACAGTACCCATCCAATGCTGACCTCTTCCAAGAAGACTTGTACCGAGTACCTCAATATGTGTATTGAAATCGTCGTCCATTATTTATTTTGTTTTGTTTCACACCTCTGCTTCCGTAGGACCAATGGACGAGCTATCTCTATAGTCATGGAACGAATCAATAAAAAAGTTTAAACGAATCGTCTGCGGACGACAAGATGCTGATTACTTTGTAGCATAATCAATAATATAACGCAAGAATGTACTTAATCTTTTCCAGAATAGAAGGAACGATAAGGAAAGTCTTCAGTTCGCGCTTGAAAGCGTGAGCATTACTGCTATGATTTTTCAACTCTCTCGGTAAGTTACTGAAAATGTGTGCAGAAAAATACTGTACGCCTTTCTGCACAAGAGTCAAGGAGGTGCGATCCAAATGCAGACTGGATTTCTGCCTGAGCGAAAGCTGCTCACCTTACGGAATAAGCCCACACTGTTAACAAGAAACAATATTAAAGTAAATATACCAGATGTCCTGCCGGAGTGTAGTCAGATGCATTTTCTTTGGTTTTTCGGCAGATTTTTGCAGTTTTGTTTTTGCTACGTGTAGCTGGAGTCAGCCCAAACAAATACGGCTCATCACGTATTTAATGTGATGCCCAGCGTCGCTGGAGAGCCTCAGTTCGTTCCCTGTTACACACAAATTGATTTTCAAAGCGGAATTTTAGTTTCTCATTCGACACAGTGCCCCAGATTAGTACAGTGCGATGTTTGTGTTAGCGATATGCAGTAACAGGAAGAGTAAAACACGGAGAATAGCGAGAGCACCGGCCTGGCTCGTGCTCACTGCTACCGCCACGCACAAACGCGCTTCTCAGTCGCTTCTGGAGTCCTGTGTTCTGCTGTTCCTGTTAGCATATATCGGTAAAAGAATATCGCACTAGACTAATCTGGCAGCGCTTTGTCGAATGAGCAAGTGAAATTCCGATATAAAGATCATTTTGTTTGAAGTGGGAAACAAATCGAAGCATTCCATTCACTCTGGGCTTCGTGCGAAAGAGATGATGAACGGAATTTGTCTGAGCAGGCACCACTACAGGTTGCAAAAACGAAACTGCAGATATCTACCGAAACAATGGAGAAAACACGTCCGACGACTCTAAGGAGAGACAACCTGTATACTGTGAGGCCAAAGTCAGAATTACAAGAATCCTGAAAAGCGGTCGACAAGAGGTTCGCAGTGTTACACACATAAAGCTCGAACTGCCTATTTCTGAGCCAAATATGCTGTTTGTGAATGGGAGGAGTTACCATAGAATACAAAGCCGTATATCATGAGATAATCAAAATAACCAAAGCAGACTAACTTTTGTGTTCAGCTATCACTAATTCACATACTGTTCAATGGTAAACAGAGCAGCATTCAGTTCATTAACACTTCTACTTGTTCAACTATACCAAGTTACGTCAACTTATTTAAAGGATTATTCATAAGTACCTCCAGGGTTTCAGAAGACGACTGCATAAAAATAAGAAAACATAAAAAAAAATTATATTTGCCAGTGGATAGAACATCTCTCCATGTTTCGATTCGTTACACACACCCAGACATTGTGGAAGCTGTCGCTTTCTTTAATCATAAATACATCATTGAGTGATACTAACTGTTGTTATTTTTACGTAAGGAAGAGTGTAAAATTCTCAATAACCTTCAAATCGTGAGCTACACCCTTAATTTTTATATAGGAATTAGTGAATTTACTCATGGCAGTTTGTTGCCTATGCCTGTGGTCACTTTCAGAACTCAAATTGCCGGCCGTGGTGGCCGAGCAGTTCTAGGCGCTCAGTCCGGAACCGCGTGACTGCTACGGTCGCAGGTTCGAATTCTGCCTCGGGCATGGATGTGTGTGATGTCCTTAGGTTAGTTAGGTTTGAGTAGTTCTAAGTTCTAGGGGACTGCTGACCACAGATGTTAAGTCCCATAGTGCTCAGAGACAATTGAGTCAATTGGGAACTCAAATTAATAATCAACTTAATTACTTTAATAAGACTGAAGCTTAAATTGGTGATGTACTCATGTACTGTCACAATAAATAAAAACAGCGAACAGTTGAGGGAGTATGAATGAGAGCAGTGGCGTATTTAAGTTAACAAAACAAAGACAAATTTTATTAATCCTTTTGTAGCTACAACTAGCTGATAAATCGTACACAAAAATGACAATCACAAATCATAAAAGGAATGGTGTTTGATTGGCAAAGCATAGATTGGGGTGGAAGCTATACAAATTTTTCCCAGAATTAATCCCTTTTACAACGCAATCTGACTTCGTTTACAAGGATCCACTGAGGCCCAACTTCATTGAAATGGAATCAACAACGACAAAATATACCACAAACTATGGTTCACCTGAGAACAGGAAGCTGTTAATATCATTTAACAACCATATGCCAGAGCAGCAGCATTTTACCCTTTCACCTTGATTCAGGCAGCAGCAGAAAACGGCACACTGTTCGCGGGGGGCGGTGCTCGCACTGCGGCAGCTGTAATGTTCTCACATGTCAACGAAAATTTGCAAACTAGGCGATCTGGCGTTCTGATTGACAAAACGCGGGAAACTTTCTTATCAGAGCCCTGAAATTCCGGCAGATTTCAGTGTGAGATGCACCCATTTGCTGGTCTTGGCAAACCAAGTTGACTCACAAGCAGATGCACCCATTTGCTGGTCTTGGCAAACCAAGTTGACTCACAAGCAGGATGGTGCATGTTGGAACTGTCAAAAATCAGACGGCCGACTCAGCACTAATAAGTTCACCCACGAGACACGCGATATGTCTGACATGATATTCAGTTCCACTGTTGGTACAGTTGGCAACTGCCACTGGCTCTCTGTCCACCACAAGACACATCCCTCAGATCTTACCCACTAGGGAAAGACGTGAAGTTCTCCACCAGGGGAGGACCAAAAGATGAAGAAGGCGAAGAATCACAACCATTTTCCACCAAGACTTGGTACAGGAGCCGAATTTGCAAAAATTAAACCGCCCGTACATTGCACAAACCAATCAAACCATCCTCTACTCACTGAGTCTCCCCTTTTGGCTGTTCTGATGGCTCGGTAGCCAATTCAGACACAGTAGTGGGGTTCCTACGCTGGGGGATTAAGCATTTGCTTAGCATATCCTGAGAGGAGCCAATCAGCGACTCCAAATCTCTCTTGTCTGGAAAAATAAGATTTTATATTAGGGAGGCGTCTTTCTCACAGTGAGCATGACCACGATTTGGCAAAAAACATCTACCCAGATGGGACCACAGTCCCTCATTTATGGAGAGATCTGATCTTTCCAGGCCGATCATTTCTGATTTCTGAAAGAAGGCTGTTAAGGTTCTCAGACAGTCATGTCTATGAAATACATGTTTTTGTCGCTAGCTAAAAGAACCTGGCGACTTCCTGGTTCCTGGCATCAGAGGGTTACAGTCTTCCCTCTACTAAATACATACACCTGCAGCTCTGTCTATATCGTCCCAGCGTTTAATGTGATAATGCTTGGAGTTTTATGACCTTCGCGCCATTTGCATAAAAGCTCTCTCTTAAATGGCTTCCTCCATCCACTTTCTGCCAACTGGCCACCTTCATGACGGAGTGTCACCTGGCCCAGGTAAAATGTTTTGCAAACCAGCACCCTGTTCCGAGGTCATGTGTTCCTAGAAGAATCAACGAATATGTTGCTTCTTCCTACGTATCTTTCACGAAAACACTGTGATGGTAAAATTGCCTGGATTCAAGCAAACATGGAGGCATTTCCGTGTGCAGTTCGCGACTGAAACAGGAAAGAGGGAAATCACAGTGGTACACAAAGTAAGCTTCGACACACGCTACTGCGTTAATTGCTGGGTATAGAAGTAGTTGTAGACACAGAGATTAGTGTGGACGCAAGAATACCTTATTTGTAAGTTCGAAGAATGGAAGAAATTAAACTGCACTGGTGATTCGTGTTGCATGTGATGGCGGGGTACGAGTATGTGGAAAGCCACTTGTGGCGAGGCAGTCTGCTTTCCAAGACAGCAACATTCAGATAGGCGCTGGAGATACTCTCGTGAAGGGGAATGTTTACATGAAATACACTGAACCCCGACACATATCGCATCGACTAGTACCGGCGGGCAGTATAGGAACGTACTGTCCAGCTACATGTTTCGGACAGTAACCTGAAGTTGATTGTCATTTCCAGTAAGGCAGTGGACTAGACCATGGTTTCTTAATGTTATCGGAACTATTTGAGGATATTTTTACAGACAAGATGGTGCTTTTGTCACAAGCCGGGTCACATGGCAGTCCTGTTCGCTACATTCAGGGCGCCATCGAAAGACATGTGCCCACCCGGGCTTCTGGCCAATCTATGTGACTTTTACATGGTGGTGACATGGTTATACACCATCTAATCAGACGTTTACGGACACCTATTAGTGAACATTAATATAGTGTGTGTCCATTCGTCGCCTTTGGTTCAAATGGCTCTGAGCACTATGGGACTTAACTTCTGAGGTCAGCAGTCCCCTAGAACTTAGAACTACCTAAACCTAACTAACCTGAGGACATCACACACATCCATGCCCGAGGCAGGATTCGAACCTGCGACCGCATCAGTCGCGCGTTTCCGGACTTCGCGCCTAGAACCGCTCGGCCACCGGGGCCGGCCTCTTCGCCTTTCTCGCGGTTTAAATTCCGCTGGGGACCATTTTAATGAAGCGTCTGAAAGTCTGTGGAGGAATGGCAGCCCTGGAAGAAAGTGTGGTGAGTAAAAATTGTGGGTTACCAACACTTAAATAAAGTAAATAGATTCAAACGCATGGTAGTCGCAGTACTTAATGTGGATATGAAGAGAAATTGTAGGTTACCAACACTTGAATGAAGTAAATAGATTCAAACGCATGGTAGTAGCAGTACTTAATGTGGAGGTGAAGAGACTTGCAGAGGACAGAACAGTGTACTGATCTGCGTGAAGACAGTATTCTGGGTGTGGACCACAACAACAACAACAATTTTGTACAATGTAATGAAATGAAACGAATATGTTAAATCAGGAAGGCGAATGAAGAACTTGAATGTGTTGGTAAAATACAACGACTCTGTTAGTGTAACCTTATACAAGATGCTGAAGCGACCTGTCGAAGGGTACTATGCCATCGTTGATAATAGTTGACTGCAAACGTCTATAGAGTTCAGAAAAGTGTGTGTAGGATCGTAACAGGTTGGTATAAAGATGCAAAAGTGAAATACTGATGCTCAGTAAACATAAACATGGGTGTCCTATTTCCCTTCCGCTACTCCAAATAGTCTGGCGACATACCATTTGACTTTCGGAAAAATATCATCCACACAATTCCGAAGACTGCAAGAGCTGACAAGTGCGAGAATTATCGCATAATCAGCTGATAGTTGATGTATCCAAGTTGCTTACAATAATAATATACAGACGAATGGAAAAGAAAAATGAGGATGTGCAAGATGACGATCAGTTTAGCCTTAAAAAAGGTAAAGGCACGACAGAGGCAATTCTGACATTGCGGTTGATAATGGAAGCAAGACTAAAGAAAAATCAATACATGTTCATAGGATTTGTCGGCCTGGAAAAAGCCTTCGACAATGTAAAATGGTGCAAGATGTTCGAGAAAAATAAGGGTAAACTGTAGGGAGAGACGGGTAATATACAATATGTACAAGGGCCAAGAGAGAACAATAAGAGTGGACGACACAGAACGAAGTGCTCGGACTAAAAAGGGTGTATGACAGGAATGTAGGTTTTCCCCATACTGTTCAATCTGCACATCGAAGAAGCAATAATGGAAATAAAAGAAAGGTTCGGGAGTGGAATTAATATTCAAAATGAAAAGATATCAACGATACGATTCGCTGATGACATTGCTATCCTGAGTGAAAGTGAAGAAGAATTACATGACCTGCCGAACGGAATGAACAATTTAATGAGTACATAATGTGGACTGAGAGTAAATCGAAGAAAGACGAAAGTAATGAGAAGTAGCAGAAATGAGAACAGCGAGAAACTTGACGTCAGGGTTGATGGCCTCGAAGTAGATGAAGTTAAGCAATTCACCTGCCTAGGCAGTAAAATAACTAATGACGAACGCAGCATGGAGGACTTCAAAAGCAAATTATCAATGGCAAAGAGGGCAGTCATGGCCAAGAGAAGTCTACTAGTATCAAACATAGGCCTTACTTTGAGGAACAAATTTCTGAGAACGTACATCTGGAGCACAGCATTGTATGGTAGTGAAACTTGGACTATAGGAAAATCGAAAAAGTAGAGAATCGAAGCATTTGAGATAAGGTGCTACAGACGAATGTTGAAAATTAGGTGGACTGATAAGATAAGGAATGAGTAGGTTCTGCGCAGAATCGGAGGGGAAAGGAATATGTGGAAAGCACTGATAAGGAGAAGGGACAGGATGATAGGACACCTGTTAAGACACCAGGGAATGACTTACATGGTACTAGAGAGAACCGTAGGGGGCAAAAACTGTAGAGGAAGACAGAGATTGGAATACATACAGCAAATAATTGAGGACGTGGCTTGCAAGTGCTACTTGCAAGGTTGGCACAGGAGAGGAATTCGTGGCGGGCTGAATCAAAGCAGTCAGAAAAAAAAACAAAAAACCCATCACGACCAGTTAACAAATTCCCAGATATTCAGAATCAGGGAGAGAGAATTTCATAATATAAGAAAATATTTCTGCCAATATTAAGAGAAAAATAATGTGCATCAGATTAAATTCCCAATACTCTGTATCATTTAAGGACTATCTCAGACTAAATGCTCAAATGTATAATTTGTTATCCGCGGCTTAATTTATTGCTAATAACAATAGAAAGCAATTTTCACATATTTCGTTAGCAAAATTTGTTTGAAAGTTTTGGTGGTAAGTAAATGTTTACCTATAAAGATGTTGCTTCTTCAATATTAGTCTCAGCTTAGTCGCTTTGCTTATTGTTTATTAGTCTCGAGTAGAACCTATGATAATTAAGTTTAAGTCTGGGTTGCGTAGTGTAAAGTACAGCGTGTTTACATTTTTTTCCAGCATAAGTATCCTTTCCTTTCAGGAAATAATATACATATTCTTTAACAGAGAGTATGATTGCATAGTATGGCTTTACTCAATTTACAGTTTTTGCTCAGAAACTGTTAGGACTCTCAACTATCCTACAGTCTAACGTCAAAAGTCAGGCGTAACCATTAACAACATATTCTATTATAATCATTGTACGTATGTCTGGTGTATTGGACGAAAGGTATACTTGAGTAATAGTGTAAGAGGAAGATATTAAACACAGAGTGACGTGTTGTGCGGTGGCTCACTCTGAGGCAACATCCTAGACGTATATAGGACTCTGGTTTACACGCCGCTACAATGTAACCTCCTGACAGAAATACACCGCGGGTTGAACATCTCGCTGGACCTGCACACTCTCGACACCTTGCATCATTTTTAAAGAGGCAAATCTGTGATTCGTCCAATCAAAGTAGGAGCTTCCAGTAGTCTGCTGTCCAGTTTATGTTGCTTACAGTTTGTGCTGTTTCGCCCAACCAAGAAGCGCAGATTTATGTGCCGCTTCGAGAAAAGGTCTTTTGCGAGGTAAGCTACTCCAAGTGTCCTTTTGCAGTGCATGTTCGGAAACTTGTTGAGGTGCACCTGTGTTCACTGAAAGCAGCAATTCATGTTGGGTTGGAAACAAGTTGCCATTGACAGGGCGTGACGTTCATTTCACATCCCTGTTGGCTAGTCTTGTTACAACCGCTGTTCTTAGTGATGTTATATGGCTGCTGGTAGAACACCGCTCCTTGTGGACACGTTGGTAAGTCCGCGTTGATACATCGACAAACTGGACAACTTCATTCACGGTGTGATCAAGGTACGTCAAAACACGGTAGCTCGGTTTTACAATTCCGTGACGTATGCACGTCGACTCATCTTACTGCCCTGTTTCCATACTGTCGACAGGTACATGCACCCTGCTTCACTCCCGTGATTTATTTTAGTGATGGAGGGTCGCATGAGTCGGTACTACAAAATCTGCAAAGCGGTGATCTGTCTGAAAGAAGCGATCAGTATTTTGTCTACATTGAATGTATTCACAATTGCGAGTATGGACGACCATTAGCTGCAGATTGGAATGAAGACAATGAAAATTTGCTCCGGATCGGGACTCGAACCTGGATTTTCTGCGTATCGCAAGCGGTCGCCTTACGATATGGCTATCCGTGAACGATTGACGGCCAGGCACAAACTTCCATTTCTTGTCAACCATTCCACATGTCGTCATTCATTATGTATACTCCCCTTACGGGTGAAACAGTTTACTTGAAAGTCGCTTACCGGTGTCGACGGATAAATACAATATTAGAGTGCCTGTGTTATTCCGAATTACAATGAAAATTTCCTTTGGACTTGCAAAGTAATTCAGAATAACACAGGCACTCTAATATCATAATATTTTGTCTGAAGGCATGTGCAGAAAAAATGGTCCAAATGGCTCTAAGTACAATGTGCAAATCCATAGGCAGATGGTGCATATAGTGCCAGAATAACGAAGAACCACCACGTAATTGAGCCATTTGTACCTTATTTAGTTGCTGTTTATCCTTAGTATGGCGCCCCAACCAAGTTGGTTGGTTGCTTGATTTGGGAGAGGGGACCAAATTGCGAGGTCTGTGGTCCCATCGAATTAGGGAAGGATGAGGAAGAAAGTCGGTTGTGCCCTTTCAAAGAACCCATCCCGGCATTCTCCTGAAGCGATTTGCGGAAATCTGAGAAACCCTGAATCAGGATGGCTCAAATGACTCAAATGGCTCTGAGCACTATGGGACTTAACATCTGAGGTCATCAGCCTCCTAAAACTTAGAACTACTTACACCTAATTAACCTAAAGACATCACACACTGTAAGTAGGCTGTTTAGGCTTTCTTATTGGTAACGCCACGTAGCGCTCTGTGCTGTGAGCAGTCTGTGGCTAGTTTGCATTGTTGTCTGCCATTTTAGTGTTGGGCAGCTGGATGTTAACAGCGCGTAGCGTTGCACAGTTGGAGGTGAGCCGCAAGCAGTGGTAGATGTGGGGAGAGAGATGGCGGAGTTTTGAAATTTGTAAGACTGGATGTCATGAACTGCTATATACATTATGACTTTTGAACACTATTGAGGTAAGTACATTATTTGTTCTCTATCAAAATCTTTCATTTGCTATGCCTATTAGTAGTTAGTGCCTTCCGTAGTTTAAATCTTTTATTTAGCTGGCAGTAGTGGCGCTCGCTGTATTGCAGTAGTTCGAGTAACGAAGATTTTTGTGATGTAAGTGATTTGTGAAATGTATTGGTTAATGTTAGTCAGGGCCATTCTTTTGTAGGGATTTTTGAAAGTCAGATTGCGTTGCGCTAAAAATATTTTGTAGTTGTAGTTTTTCATTGTTGTACAGTAAAACAGTTGTGGCATGCATGTAGATTTGCACCAAGTATTTCGCAGCTGCACTTGCAATTAACGAGATATTATTTTCAGTGCTACATTAATGTGTTCTCTTATTTTTGCTATTCAAATTGTGCTTTTCTGTGTTATCGTGTGAAATATTGTGACAATAATGGCGTGTGAAAAACGTAATACTAGGCTCCAAGGTAAACTGAGAAATGACAGTGAAGACAAAAGCAGTGTGTTAGCGCCAACGAGTAATGAATTAACTAATGTTCAAAGAAGTAATTTGGTAATTGTGCATAGGGAAATGGAGCGGGCTGCAAACAATGGTGTACACAGTGAAACAATTAGTGAACAGGGAAGCATTATCGATCGATCGGTCGGCAACAGCTTGCCTCAGGAATCAGAAATGACAGGACACAATCTTGCAAATACTGTAGATTCAGGTTTTGCGTCCTCACCGTTTTCTCAAATAAGTCAAGACACATTTTCTGCTTTTCAATTTGCGAATATTGCCAGTTCAAATGCATTGCCGAATAGCGCTGAGGAACAAGTTTCAGACACCAGTGCATGTTATTACAATTAATGCAACAAATGGGACAAAATCTTCAAAAGTTAGACACAATGGAACAAAATCTTCAAAAGTTAGACACAATGGAACAAAATCAGAGACAAACACAGCAAAAGCTTCAAAAGTTAGACACAATGGAACAAAATCAGAGACAAACACAGCAACAGTTAGACACAATGGAACAAAATCAGAGACAAACACAGCAAAAGCTTAAAAAGTTAGACACCACACTTGAACAAACACGTGAAGATTTAACTACTGAGTTACATAACATTGAATCGAAATGTCAAAAAGTCTGTAACGATGTAAAAACACAGATTTGTGAGCATTTTCAACCTATTTTTTCGCGGCATGAAAATGCATTACAGAATCACGGAGCAGCCATAAAAGAACTGCAAACTATTGTTCATGAAAATCATGAGACCTTGCAAGCTAAAATTGACTCAGTTGCATCTACCGATTCGGTTACGCAACTTGCAAAAACTCAAGAAAACTTAAAGGACACAGTAGATACTCTGAAAATTGGTTCAGAAAGACACATGGAGGAAATTAGTTCATTATCAGAGAAAGTAGTTGAACTTTCGGATCTGCTAAATAATTTATCTACGAGGGTAGATGATAATCTGAATGACACAAAACCGGTAGTCTTTAATGACACAGAAGAGTGCGAACAAATTAGGAAATTCAAACAAAATCAGAATCAAATTAATACGCAACACCAAAGAGAAATCCGGGAAGTACAAGATCAGCTGACACAGGTAATACAAGAATTACGTGTTTCAGAGGACATTCACGCACCAATACGGGAAGAGGGACATAGAAATACGGAACAGCCACAAAATAATAACACAGGGCACTTCGGAAATTATGAAAGAAATTGGCAAGGTACACCGAATTTTGAGATGGAACCGCCGAAACGACGTAACAATGACCGACATGTGACTCGCCGACATGATGATTTTGACTATAAGCTGTTCATTACTACATGTAAATTCAAAACATTTAAGAATTCTGGCAACGAGATTCATCGACAAGCATGGCTCCATCAATTCTCTCATTGTTTTCCTCCCAACTGGTCATTAGAACACAGACTAAAATTTATGTGTGGCTACTTAGAGAATGAACCAGCTGTAAGAATGCGACCGGTCATTCACGATTGTCACAGTGAAGGAGAATTTTATCATACCTTCCTCTCAGCATATTGGTCTCAAGCTACACAAGACCGAGTAAAACATAGCATCATAACGATGAAACATTTCGAACAATCTGAATTTTCCAGTCTTGTGAAATATTTTGAAGACATGTTGCACAAGAATCAGTACCTGTCAAACCCATACAGCCCCTCAGAACTTATCCGCATTTGCTTAATCAAATTACCTGAATATTTACGACATATTATTTTGACAGGACGTTGCAAAGACGACATTGAAGCTTTTCAGGGACTCTTACAAGAATTAGAAATTGACACTGACAGTCGCGGAACGCGAAAACAGGAACACAACAAATGCAGGTCACATCCATCGCAATTCCGCGATGAAAGAAATAATAACTGGACACGACAAGGCTATTCTTACAACGTAAATCGTGACCAAAACAGGCACCACCCGTATGACAACCGTTGGCAGAGTAAAAACAATTACAGAGAAAGGTCGCATTTCTATAATAATGACTATCACAGAGACAGCCATAGAAACAGGCAATATGGGAACCAAAGTAAATATTATCAGGGGAGACAGAATAACTTTAGATGCAACGGTCCAGCGCGCAGTTACGATTCAGGGAGAAATTCTCCACAACGTGACCGGCAAGAAAGAAACTATGGAATCTACCGACATGACGATAGACGATATGATCGTAACGACAGACCTGAATTGCATCAGAACTGGCGGAATTCAAACAGAGCAGGGCACTCTCGACGAGGCGAATTTTTAGAAGTTAGGTCTCCTAATCCTAGTAACGACGCGCGCCAACAAAGAGACAGACAATGACTCGCACAGCAGGCAGCCGCATGCGCCAGCTGTCTCAGAGAAAAATAACATAGATGCTAACCTTGAGAAAAATTCCAGTATTCTGTACTGACATATACCATACGATGATTCCGTTGAAGCTGGAGCTCTGCATAGTAGTAAGAGTAAAGGCTTGCACCACATTTCACATGTAAAAGCGTTTATTGAAAGATAATCTGCTTTTTAACTTTGTCTTTGCCATAAAACGTTTCACTTCACATTTCTAGTATGCTTTGTCAGACTTAAGAAACTGTTAACATGCAACAATGTTTGAAGTTAAATATCCAGTCTAGAACCTAGGGAACATTTTTAAACAGAAATTACGAATGCATTGTTATAGTGAACAGACGACACAGTGTTGTATTTGTACATTCTTGCTTGTTAGTTGCACGGTTATGTAACGACTATCAGGCTTACATACTTAGGACATATATGGGTACTGCTAATGAGATTTTAATGCAACATTTTGGTTTACTTGAAGATACATTCTGGATTTAAAGTACTTTCTGTGAGATACCAGATGACACAGTGGTTAGTTTATGTGACAGCTACACGATTATATCACGATGTTACTAATGAGTGAAAATTTACAATGTTGCTTTTGCGGTGTATCTGTTTTATATCTGCACAGTTTTTCTGAATTATTCTGGAAAGTAAAACATGTTTTAGTAGTAACTTTTGTGGTAGAGCAACAAAGAGACAGCCTTTTCCGTAGCACAACAATATGTTACAGCACAGTACTTTCTTCATCACAACAATAAGCGTAATAACTAAGATATCTATACGCAAAGCATTTCACTTTTGTTTATCATGAGGTAAGTACCTTGGCTTCTGCAGAACTTAGCTTTCGGAGGACGATAACTATGAGACTTCCACAGAGACTATCTTACAACATGACGCACAGCTTAGTGCTACAGTACACGTATTTGAGTGATTAATTTTGTACTTAAAAGATTTATTTTTAAAGATATTTGAAGTACAATGATACAAAGGTTTTCCGTGATACATTTCATTCCATTGCTGTAATATGTAACACCTGAGGGTATAATTACATTAATCCTCAGGGGGGTACACGCTTACTTTGTGTATCATGTGTTTGGCAAGCACAAGGAGCCCTAGCTAATATGGTATTAGCTTACACAACTTTTCACATCAGTACCATATTTCTCTAACACATAATTACACAGCTATCTGATCATTTAACTGAGAGAGACAAACTTTTTTACTACGGCAGTGACAGATGTTTATGTAATTACACCGTTGGATAACTTCATACTTACGAAATTGTATTTTGTCTGTACTTTGTGAACTGTTCATATTTTTTCGGACCCATTGTGATATTATGAGAGCTTTGAATGATATATTTGGTAAGGGAGCATGATTTTAAAGTACATTTGAGGTAGATGACACTATTGAAATGAGCAGAGAATTTTTTTTAGGTTTTGAAATTGTTGGAGGAAGCCACGACGATTTTGAGAGTTGACTGAGGTGTTATGATGTTATTATTACGATGACTATGTGTATTATGCTGTTGCAGTATGTTTATGATCAATAAGCTGATGCTATATGAGTTATTTGAGTATGTTACGTATCTGTTATGATGAAATATTGAAGAAGTGTCGACAAATAAGGTAAGGAATAATGAGCAGTGGTTAGGGACTCTGGTTTGTGAAAGAAGTTGTTGGAAACGAAGAATCATACTTTAAGAGTTATGAAATGTATGTAAATGCGTGAATGCATTACAATGCCGACGAAAATTTTTTGGACTCTGTTATATCAATAGGATTTTGTGCCTACAGATTTGTAACGCAAATTCTTGACCTGTGAAATATTTTTATATGAGACTGTCACTGTAGCGGAAACTGCTGTTGTAAATATTTCGGTAAGAAAGTTAAGTGACCACCTTCACGTAATGCATCGTGGGCACCCAGCTGCGCGACAGATGCCTGGAAGAAAGCCATTAGTGTGTGCCTTTCAGAGGCACAGGTGGAGAAGAAAAAAAAAGAGGCCATTATCCTCGCTAATGACATACCTTTGTAGAAAGCATCGTAAATACGACACCCTCAAACTTGAAAACATGATTACACTGTAGAGTTCTTAATTTATGATATTTACTGAAATGAAATGATGAGAAACATTTCATGTCTATTGTCTTGCTAGTTGAAAGATTGTTTACTGCATTATGAAATGTCATATGGCTAGTGAATGACGTTTCACACCTAGCGTTGCCTATTTTGTTTAATATCTAGTTCCTAGCTGCACTGCAGCATTGGCTAAAATAAAATTTTATAGATGTACTAATATAAATATTTTATGCCTACAGATCCAGTAAAAAATAACTTTATGATGGATGTACTCCAAAAAAATGAGGGAGCACAAAAAGACATTTCCACTTCACAGGAATTGCATACATAATTTTTGTCAGTGACTTGGTAACTTGTCTGCTAGAGCAAGTTACAGTGATGCATCACTCTAGTGTTAAGATGTGACATAGGTATTAAACACGGCCATTTTTACTGCAATATTTTTTCTGTTTGAGCTATGTCATGTTTAGATATAAGTTATTGCATTTGCTGCAACTGTTTGCCAGGCATAGCACTACTGAATTTCACTTTGTATTACTCTGTTAAGCTAGTTTTACTACTGATTTATTTTTCTTGTTACTGCACATTGGCTCATATTAGTTGTAATGTTGCATTGATTGGTAATTTAGATTTACTGTAGCTTGCTTTGCAAATTTCCATTTTTTTGTCATTGCTGTTTGTGTTAATTGTTTTGTGCTGCTGCATTGCCCCATCCCTTAGTTTAGCATCTGAGCTCAGTAGATTTAAGTTAGCTTAAGAGGGGGTAGACTATATAAGAGAATGAGTTATGATGAATTGGAAGAAATGCATTGAGAAGCTATAAGAAAATGGTTTGGCCAAAAAAGTAGTGTACAGTGGAGAAAAACAATTTTTGAAAGAGGATGTGAACAGAATACAGAAAGCAAGCTTGGATAGAATTATTTTGGTGGAAACAAATGTTGAAATAAGAGGAAAGATATATGGAATGAAGTTTTGGGGTGGACTGCAGTACCAAATGTCACACAGAAAACAAACCCTGGCCTGTATTTTTGTGTTATTACACTATGTGAATTTGTGTTTTTCCTGTCTTAATGTGTTTAGCTAGTAAGAGTTACGTTGTAGAATTTTTCTGATAATATGTTATTTTCTTTGTAAAGATGTTTAGACATTATTTATTCTGTTTTGTTTTAATGCTCATGTGTGAAGTTGATGTTACAATAATTATTCTGATCTTTTATGTATTTACTTATGTCATAATTCCTGTAACACTGATGTATATGTTTATTTCTATTCTTTTATAAAGCCCCTATTACTACAAATGTTATCTGTATTATTATGTTTTTAATGAAGTATTTTGTACCTTTGTTATTGTATTCTTATGTTATAAAATTGTAATTGATACCACTTCATCAAATTAAGTAACTTGTAAGTTACATTTCGCTGCACATGTTTCTGTTGGTCATAGTATATAGACAATATGTGAGAAGTAGGGACTCATAGTGTTTGCACGTGTGTTAATAATTCAGCAAGGGATTGGATAACAGCATTGCTGGTTCTAAGGACAATTAAAAAAAAAATTTTTTGTGAGTGCACAAGTGGTGGTTTATGGACTTGCTATACTGTCCGCAAGACTCTTCGATGGTGATTGTGCACCTGCACAGTCGCAACATATGGTTGCTGGCTGTCTCTACAAGCACTACAGTGGGTCTGCATCTTTGATGATCCACCAATACCATTATTTCTACAAGGACTGCAGTGGGTCTGCACCTCTGGTAGCCCACCAATACCATAATCTCTACCAAGACTACAGTGGGTCTGCTCTGTGATGACCTACCTACCAATACTCTTCAAAATTTCGACTGACTCTGCTGTGGGTTTGCTCTGTTGTGGACCAATTCATGTCTGCATGTCAAGAGTCAGCACTGTCTTTCCGTTGGAAGGACAATACTACTTCTTCAAGATTGCATGGAAATCCACTACTTCCGTGTGCATTTTCTTTTACTGCTCAGACTTAAAAAACACTGCAATTTTACTGTGATGGATGACCAGGACTGTCTTTATGGACTGTGAGAAAATTTTAGCTTTTGACCAACATTGTATCAATAAGTGTGTGCATTTGATTTCTTTGTTATTGTAAGTGTGAAAAAAGTTTTAACAAATATGTATTGGCCAGTGCCTAAAAAAATTTGTAAAATTTTTTGTGGGGAGCATGGGGGCTATGTAAGTAGGCTGTTTACGTTTTCTTATTTGTAACGCCACGTAGCGCTCTGTATGAAAATCACTGGCTGTGCTGTGTGCAGTCTGTGGCTAGTTTGCATTGCTGTCTGCCATTGTAGTGATGGGCAGCTGGATGTTAACAGCGCATAGCGTTCGGCAGTTGGAGGTGAGCCGCCAACAGTGGTGGATGTGGGGAGAGAGATGGCGGAGTTTTGAAATTTGTAAGACTGGTTGTCGTGAACTGCTATATATATTATGACTATTAAGGTAAATACATTGTTTATTCTCTAATAAAATCTTTCATTTGCTAGCTATGCCTATCAGTAGTTAGTGCCTTCCGTAGTTTGAATCTTTTATTTAGCTGGCAGTAGTGGCGCTCGCTGTATTGTAGTAGTTCGAGTAATGAAGATTTTTGTGAGGTAAGTGATTTGTGAAAGGTATAGGTTAATGTTAGTCAGGGCCATTCTTTTGTAGGGATTATTGAATGTCAGATTGCGTTGCGGCAGGGTCGCCATATGAAACGTCCCCTTAGAACAATATATACATGACTGTGCTTAAACTGACACACAATATTTTTTGCGCAACGCAATCTGACTTTCAAAAACCCCTACAAAAGAATGGCCCTGACTAACATTAACCTATAAGTTTCACAAATCACTTACCTCACAAAAATCTTGGTTACTCGAACTACTGCAATACAGCGAAGCCAATACTGCAAGCTAAATAAAAGATTCAAACTACGGAAGGCACTAACTACTAATAGGCATAGTTAGGAAATGAAAGATTTTGATAGAGAACAAACAATGTATAGCCGGCCGAAGTGGCCGTGCGGTTAAAGGCGCTGCAGTCTGGAACCGCAAGACCGCTACGGTCACAGGTTCGAATCCTGCCTCGGGCATGGATGTTTGTGATGTCCTTGGTTAGTTAGATTTAACTAGTTCTCAGTTCTAGGGGACTAATGACCTCAGCAGTTGAGTCCCATAGTGCTCAGAGCCATTTGAACCAAACAATGTATTTACCTCAATAGTGTTCAAAAGTCATAATGTATATAGCAGTTCATGACATCAAGTCCTACAAATTTCAAAACTCCGCCATCTCTCTCCCCACATCCACCACTGGTGGCGGCTCACCTCCAACTGTGCAACGCTACGCGCTGTTAACATCCAGCTGCCCAACACTACAATGGCAGACAACAATGCAAACTAGCCACAGACTGCACACGGCACAGAGCGCTACGTGGCGTTACCAATAAGAAAACCTAAACAGCCTACTTACAACACATCCATGCCCGAGGCAGGATTCGAACCTGCAACCGTAGCAGTCACGCGGTTCCAGAGCGAAGCGCCTAGAACCACTCGCCCAATCAGGATGGCCCATAGGCAGTTGTGAGCCGCCGTCCTCCCGATTGCGAGCCCAGTGTGCTAACCACTGCGCCACCTCGCTCGGTCCTCTAAAAGACAATCGTAGTAATTTGATTTGACAGTGTAGAATTTTTAAATTTTTCTCTTTGGTACTAGAAGTTGAAACTAGGGCTATAGTTATTCTTTAGTCGTTATAGTATTTCGAGGTGGACAGTCTACTATAGCAGGAGCTGGTCGACTGGTAGAGCTCGTGATGACAACGATGTGCGGCCCTGGTCTAGAGCTACGGGGTGTATCTCAGATTACCTGCCGGCGGGCTCATCTCGGATTACTTGCCAGAGGACAAGATTCTGTGGCAAATATAGCCGTCGCAGATATCCGTGGCGCGGCGGGCAGGCCTCGGTCTTCCACCGTGGCGCCGTGGGCGCTACGCTGCCGTTGGAAGGGCGCCCGGCAGAGCTGGCCGGCCGCCCACTTGGCATCATAGCACTCATCGTTCTGCGACAACATCAAACCGTGCCGCCCTGGAATGCGGGACAGTCGCCCGTCACTGTAATATTAAGTTTCTTTATGTGGTATGTGGGACTAAAACACAGATTGTTGCAAATACGGCAAACGAAAATGTAAAAAAAAAAAAGAAAATGAAATCAGTCTGACGAAGCAGTACACAAACAAAACTCCATGGGCTGTATACAGCGCCTTAATAGGTAGGGGTCGCCAGGTTCTTACTGGCAGTTTATTTATTTATTTTATTTAGCGTATGCCATCTACAGAGTTCAAAATGGTTCAAATGGCTCTGAGCACTGTTGGACTTAACTTCTGAGGTCATCAGTCCCCTAGAACTTAGAACTACTTAAACCCAACTAACCTAAGGACATCACAAACATGCATGCCCGAGGAGGGATTCGAACCTGCGACCGTAGCGGTCGAGCGGTTCCAGACGTCTACAGAGTAAAATTGCACACATACTATTAATTAATGCAATAAACTAATTACAAGAATATTATTAAATGACTGATTGCAAACAACAATATGCGAAAGATTAGGGAGACAGCCACTGCAGCTATTACAAGTCTACATCTAAGCAGGTCACCCACTGAACAGCACGTGGAGTAGCATTCATGATTTCCCTCCATTCTCCTTCAAACCTCATCGTAGGGCATTCGAAGATCAGGTGAGGAATTGTTTGTTCTTCTGCACCACAGTCGCATCGTGGGTCATCAGTGAGTTTCCATTTGTGGAGAATGGCCTTACACCTGTCGTGGTTAGTCCTCGCACTATTGAGTCCGCACCTTGTTCTTCTGGGCATTTGCATTCCTTCCACCGTTATCGAAGGATCAAAATCGGTGATGAGAGGATGGTGATTATTCAGCGAGCAGTATTGCCTCCATTCTCTTGCTATGTCTTACATTTCAGGGAATTTGAGGACTTCGTCTTCCCATATAGGTTTCCTGGATTTTAGGCGAGTAGTTGGTAGATGGTCAAATAATTTTCGGTTAGGTATATCTTCAGAGACAGAGAGGTCATTAATTTTCTTCCATTCTCGGATAGCCGGCCAGGATGGCCGTGCGGTTCTAGGCGTTACAGTCTGGAACCGCGCGACCGCTACGGTTGCAGGTTCGAATTCTGCCTCGGGCATGGATGTGTGTGATGTCCTTAGGTTAGTTGGGTTTAAGTAGTTCTAAGTTCTAGGGGACTGATGACCTCAAATGTTAAGTCCAACAGTGCTCAGAGCCATTTCAACCATTTGAACCATTCTCGGATAGCTGCTTGTTGGCTTCTGAGGGAGGGAGGGACTATATTGCAAAGGGCATGAAGCCAGGGAAGTGAGTTGATTGCAGAGTTCCTGAGACAATTATCATGGTGGTATTAAGCTGGACATCTATTTTCTTCGTGTGTGTGCTCTTGTACCAGACTGGGGCGCAGTATTCTGCCACCGAGTAGACAAGAGATTGTGCTGCGGTGCGTAGGGTGTTAGCTTGAGCTCCCCAGGAGGTAAGGACACCCACAAATTGTGTATAGTTCTCTGCAGAGGGTGGGACCCATCGGAGGTGTGAGTCCACTTCCTTGGCATAAGTTGTCCAGTCTGATTTTCTCAAATTCCATCTTGGTTTCTGTGTGGATCGAATTAGGGAGAGTTGCACTCCAAGGCTCAGTAATACTGTGCGGTGTTGTGTGCGGTGGAAACCAGGTAATACCCTTTTAGTATGTAGTAGTGGATTCATCATTTGATCAGTTTGAAACGTCCAGTTAGAAAAATTAGTGAATTACTGTGCTGGTAAACCTCTTACGTTATTTGATTTTAAAACAGCTGAGCAAAACTGAACGTACTCAGACATTTCTCTCATTACTTATTCTGATCGTCACTAAACTGACACACAATATTTTTAGCGCAACGTAATCTGACCTTTAATAATCCCTACAAAAGAATGACTCCGACTAACAATAATCTATACCTTTCATGAATTACTTACCTCACAAAAATCTTCATTGCTCGAACTACTGCAATACAGCGAGCGCCAATACTGCCAGCTAAATAACAGATTCTAACTACTGAAGTCACTAACTACTGATAGGAATAGCTAGCAAATGAAAGGTTTTGATAGAGAACAAACAATGTATTTACCTTAATAGTGTTCTAAAGTCATTATATATATAGCAGTTTATGACATCCAGTCTTACAAATTTACTGTCTCTGATGGACACACGTCCAGATCATCCGCTCTCAAAACTCCGCCATTTCTCTCCCCACGTCCACCACTGCTGGCGGCTCACCTCCAACTGCAGAACGCTACGCGCTGTTAACATCCAACTGCCCAACACTACAATAGCGACTATTCCAACAACGCCAACCAGCCACAGACTGCACACAGCACAGCCAGTGATTTTCATATAGAGCGCTAGGTGACGTTACCAATATAAAAACCTAAACAGCCTACTTACGTGCGGGGGAAACCAAGTAATACCCTTTTAGTATGTAGTAGTGGATTCATCATTTGATCAGTTGTTATGAGGCATAGATCTGGGTTCGTTTCACTTTGCCAACGGGCAGATCGGAATGATTTCAGGTCTTTATCATCACAGGCCAGGTGGAGCCCAAGGTATTCAGTCCACTCGGATAAGATCTCTCCATTTTCGTTGTTTGTTGAGTACCCCCAGTTCGTATGGTGGGAATTAAAATCGCCGACTTAGACTCCAGGATGCCCAATAATTGATAGGGGAGGAATGGGCCATGTAACATTAGCAGGTTTGTAGAACTGTGGTTATTTTTATCCAGAGACCTCGATTACCATGGATTCCACTGTTTACCGTTCCGTCGTCACGGACCGTTGCCCGGGGTACACCGTCTTGGAGGTCGTCTACACTTCGTACCCGTTACTGGCAGTAAGCGTTGTATAGTGTTGTTGACTGGGTGACTCTGTGAGTATGCTCTGGTGAGGACCAATTGTGGACGAAATATAAAAATATACTCTATTTTCATAATCATGATATTTACCAAATACCTAAGTTGTGTATTTCCTTACATATTGAGATATCTATATCCGATTCCATATCACACGTTATACTTACAACGTAACTAGACCGTGGAGTGGGTACCAAATGCACTACGACCTCTTCAGATTCTTGTTATTCGTTTTTATGCAAGCGATTGATAGCTTGCAATAATTGAAATACGTTGGGATATGAATGATAGAATGAAAACTGAAAACTGTCGCACGCATTCGGCGTTAGACAAGGGGAGACCAAAATGACGGTGAACACTCCCCTGACAGCTCGGTGTCCTTCTGGTGAACCACAGCGCAAGCCACGTCGGTAATCAACAACTTAAACGGCGTAACATTATCCCAAAACTGGTGGCCCGCCACCTGCTAATACCACGGCTAAGGGGCCTCATGGAAAGCTAGTTACAGATTCGTTCCTTAGCTCTTACTGCCCAACAAACCGGCCGCCATGCCCGGAGCCACCACACCAAAGGGCGCTGCGTACCAACGGCAACATGTTAGTCGAAGATCATATGAATAGTGATATCGATACACTGCGAGAAGCCGCCACGTCCAGTGCCGAATGTTGTCTTCCAACTGAGTGATACGCATCGAGAATTTCACAAGTCCTGCAGAGAAATTTTGAGTTTACTGTAGGACATAAGCACGAAGTCTGGTGTAAGCAACTTTCTACCTGCCTTTCATCGCTTTGCTGACCAGACGCTGAATGTGAAAATGTCTTCCGTCATCAGGAAGGTCCGCCCCCGGTGGCTGAGTGGTCGCTGCGACAGAATGTCAATCCTAAGGGCCCGGGACCGGTTCCCGGCTGGATTGGTGATTTTCTCCACTCAGGGGCTGGGTGTTGTGTTCTCGTAATCATTATCATTTCATCCCCATCGACGCACAAGTCACCAAAGTGGCGTCAAATCGAAAGACCTGCACCAGGCGAACGGTCTACCCGACGCGAGGCCCTAGTCACACGACATTTACATTTATCATCAGGAATCGGACTGGCTATCTCCGAAGTCGAGCTTTACCACGCAGGCGTCCGTTAGCGACTTCGGCTACGAATGCGGGTACTTGTAGTACCAGAAAATGTGTACCACATTCTTACAAATCTTAGTCGTGCACTGTATTCTAATAAATAGCGCGTCTCAAAAGAGTTGTCAACAAACAAAAACAGATGTGTCTATCGAATATGATCCATCTTGTCTACGCTTCGAAGAACAATGGCGTACGTCCGAGGCATCAGAGTTGTCTACCACGTCACACTGTTTAACCAAAACACAATAAGTCTATACAACACTCTAGGCACTGATTCGTAGCGTTCTGTGGAAAGAGACCGCTTTTGTGATTAAGATAAACATTTTTGTCGTTTTAAATAACAGTAAAATGATAATGAATTCTAGGCAGCTACAGTCACCCGCCGTCATAAATAGTGATATGCTATATGAAGATCATCGGAGCCTAGAAAAAGTTAAGAATTATTTCACCAGCAGCTCTTGGTAGTTCTGAAATATGATTTCTTTTTTTTCAAAACAAAAATAAATTATATTTTATATAACTGGATAAGAAGAATGCGAACCCTACACAAACTTTCTGGAGCGATACTTACTAAAGCTCGTTGAGCCTTACGTAATCCAATAAAACCTTAATACTTCGATATATCTTATTCTTAACATTTCAAGACCTTCAAATCTATTGTATATTAGAATATTACCTGCTCTCACTGACAGCTGAACCACCAGCCTGTATCCTGTTGTATAAAGGGTATGAATCACTAAATTTGGATGTATGTATCGTAACACGATAAAATACTATGTGGGCTGCGTACGTTGCGGTTGCATCCACCATGTAAAAAGGTACCTATTTTATTTACAGACAGTGTAACAACCGTCGCATAATCCCGAATGAGAAATCCTACTGCGATATTTCCCGCAGTGAAAGCAATGAGTACTGCTGTATAGAGATACGAAGGAATAACTGGAAAACCAATACATAACTAAAACAATCACTTGTAGGGTTTTACGTTCAAGGAGATATTAAATATTAACATAAAATCAGGGCACTCTTGCGATCCTTTTACATTTCAATAGTTTTAAATAATGACAGTATTTGGAATAAATGTAGTTGTGATTAGAATAACTGTGTGAATGAACAGAAAACATGAATTGAACGAGGTGAAATAATAATTATGAGTTTACGATACATCCTTATATATCCAATTCCATGCACATGATGTTGAACAAATGTTTTACAGAGCATTACAATGCCTCAGTGTAAATAATATTTGACGTTAGAATATAATCCTCGTATGCATTTTATTTTTAATTTTCTTTAAGGGATGCAAAACTGTTAATTGATTTGCTTACCGTTGAAAAGCCTACACACAGCTGTATGTGAGTAAAGACGAGATTTGGTAATTGCACACTAGTAAATAAATGCGAAATGTATAGTTTAGAACGCAGTGCTCGCTTCTTACTTGATATATCACTAAGGCCACAACAACCTCTAAGTGTATTTCGAGAATTTAATTGCACTTCACCTTTTATGTAAGCACGTTAGAGAGGACAGTGACATATACGTTTGTCGTTTCGGAAATTTATATTCGTTTAGGAGAATCAGCTTGGACGACGGGCTGAGATAATGGATTTATGAGTTGGTCACTGTTGGTCTGCAGCTGTGATCACTCTTATTAACCTTTATTATCTATAACAACGCTGTATTCGGCTTATCCAATTAATAAGTGCTTCGAAAAATATTTTTGTAAGGTAATATGAAAAGGGGGTCTCTCATTCGTAGTTAACAAGTTAGCTTCGTAAGATACAGGTATGAAGATGAGCATGCATGATACCCTTTTTGCCTGTGATAGTTTAAAGCCGCTTTTATGTTAAAATTTTGTAAACGTAGTAAGTTTTAGCTCAAAACCGATATGCAATGTCAGTAGCTTGTTAAAAAACCTTTCTAACAATACCTGATTCATCCTTGTACCACTACTATGCGTTGAGAAAAACGGATATTGATTTGAGAAGCAGTATATAATGATTGGTCACGCAAGGAATATCTATAGCATCCTGGAAGACTTCCAGAGTTAATTGTTATCACCGAAGAAAAATGCCCTTGACTGTTTCACATTCGTCTTTAAGATTTCCAGAGGAGATGCGTCACTGTGTTCCAGTACTTTTCCAAATTCAGTACAAACAATGTAAAATAAAACTATGGAATTGTGAATTGCTGCTTACGAATCTGAGAACAATACCGGATGAGGAGAAAATGGCACTTAAGCCACTACTACGCATCTAGATTTTAGTTTAGTAGTTTCTGTAAAATACTCGAATTGCGGGATATGTCTGTCAGTAAGGCCAGAGACTTCTTTTTCTTCCTCCTTTGCCACTACAGCTAGGGATCCATGTCAAATGACAATGATGATGCGTTTAACAAGCATCCTTTTCTTTGTTCACACATATTACGAATGGCTCTGAAAATTTTAACATAAGGTTTGTTCTTAAATATATATTATTTTGACAGAAAGAGATCCTTTCCATAACTGTAAAGAATGTCCCAGGATGAGTGGTCCATATTCAGTAACATGACAGGAATGATTATTTGAAACAAAAAATATAATAAAGACTGTCTCTTTAATGCAGACCTTAAGAGCTATGGGCACTTGTTCTAAAGATGTGTTTCATATTAGCGAAAACGAACAGGTGCGCAGAGATGATAAGAAATGCACTTTATGGTTTATGTTTAGCAAATATTTCCTCTTGTTTTGGTCCATTCTGCCATCTCTCAAAATATGGAAAGGACAGACGTTGCGGTAGATAGATCTGTTTCACACTATTGAAGATAAAGAAATGCCTATAGCTCCTAAGGTATGCGTTTGAGAGACCACGTTTATCATAATTTTATTTTGCTTAGAATGATCGTTCTTCTCATATTGAACTTTGACATCACTTATGTATGCGTGTATGGGTTCCTTGCAAACGCGTTTATAAGAGAACCCGAGTTTGTATTCACTAGGCACAAAAATAGGTATCATAGCAAAATTTTTTGCCCGAAAACAATATACTACTCTTCGGCATAATTTGCGGTACAATTTATTTTAAACTGCCAAGGCGAAGCCTATTGTTAGAAGCATTTACCAGGCTTAAACTTCTCAGCAGATTAAAACTGTATGCCGGA
This sequence comes from Schistocerca serialis cubense, assembly GCF_023864345.2. NCBI lineage: Eukaryota > Metazoa > Arthropoda > Insecta > Orthoptera > Acrididae > Schistocerca > Schistocerca serialis. The sequence continues at coordinate 936,592,690 of NC_064638.1, forward strand.
CCGAAACTAGAACTCGGGACCTTTGCCTTTCGCGGACAGGCGCTTCCGAGTTCGAGTCCAGGTCCGACACACAGTTTTAATCTGCCAGGAAGTTTTATATCAGCGCACACTCCGCTGCAGAGTGAAAATTTCAATCTTGATTTATCAGACATCTTAGTATATCTAAGTTCAGCGACATGCTACAGGAGCCTAGTTCTCACACATTTAAGTTTCCACGAGAACCGTTTGTATGAAATGGAGCTTGGGAGCATTGTCGACCTGGCTTTCATCGGTGCCGTGGAGAAACCGCGCGTCGTACAGGAACGTTGTTTGACCCCCATACAGTCTGTCACCGACAGCTGAGACGTGTACGGCACTCCTGGTCTGCTTTCATGAGCTACTTACCCGAAGGGCACGTAAATATGTTTAGCGGTCGCCGTCACAAGAGGAACTACGAAGCCACTGGTGTACGTGGCCGTCTCTGACGTTAAACCTAGAATCAACGTCCTGCTGTAACCGGTGGTGTTCAGATATCGGCGAGGTTGCCTTTCTAAGCATCTGGAGAACAATCTCCAGGCAATAACACAGGATAAAGAAGCTCATTTAGATATCGTTTGAACAAAAGTAAATGAAAATGCAGGTATCGGTGATACTGAATCACATGCACATATAAGTGAGAATGATTTGAAAATATTATTCAGCAAATCACATTAGCATCATCAACATTTCTTCCTGTAGCAGCTAAATTCATTGGCGGCTGATGCAAAACCCAGTTGCGTGTATCCACTCTAACGACAGAAGTGACGCATTTTGTCATGGATTCCACAAGACCTCAGAAGAATTTAGCCGTTAGTTGACCACTAGATATCGCAAGAGGTCGACCCAGCAGTATAAAAGGATGCGGAAAGTATTTCTTTGTCAGCAGAGAAAGCGGTAACAGCAAAACGTGTCGATAGGGAAGCTCAGTGACTCCGATCGTGAACTTGTCACAGGGTGTCACCTGAGAAACAAATCCATCACGGTCGTTTCGACCCTTCTACAGCTCCCCTAGTCGACTGCTGGTGTTGTGACAGCGAACTGGAAACGCAAAGGAACAACCACAGCTAAACCAAGACCAATCGGATCTCTTTTATCGATGAACCGTGACAGTCCACTAATGCGTTGAGTGGCAGTAAGAAATCGCATGAAATCAGCAGAAGGAACCACTCCTCAGTTCCAAAAGTGCTACCAGGATTCCAGCTACCACAATAACTGTGCGTGCGGAGTTAAGAGGAGTGGAGTATAATTGTAGAGTAGCTTCTCATGAACCACACTTTCTGTAATCAGTGCTAAGCGATGCTTGAGGTGATGTAGCGAGCGACGCTACCACACTCATGCTCATAAATTAAGGATAATGCTGATGCATGGTGAAATAACGCTCTGGTGAACGATTTGCCGGTTTCAATCACCTCTGGGCATGACCACGCGGTGCATTTGACCTGCGGCCGTCGCACGGTGGCGCTCGCAGCATTCCACATACACAGATGTGTGTTGGTGCATGTCAGAGTATGGTGCAGCGAGTAAGTGAGCAGACGTTTTCAGACGTGCTAATGGTGACTGTGTATTGAAAATGGCTCAGAGAACACATATTGCTCATATTGATGACGTTATGAGTGGTTGAATACTAGGGCGACTGGAGGCTGGTCAAACACAGCAGGGCCCTCCGTGTGCCACAAAGTGTGATCTCAAGATTATGGCAACGATTCCAGCAGACAGGAAACGTGTTCAGGCGCTACAGTACGGGATGTCCACAGAGCACAACAGCACAAGAAGACCGATATCTCATCATCAGTGCCCGCAGACGGCCAAGGAGTACTGCAGGTAGCCTAGATCGGGACCTTACCGCAGCCACTGGAACAGTTGTCTCCAGACACACAGTCTACATACGACTGAACAGACATGGTTTATTCGCCTGGAGACCTGCAAGGTGCATTCCACTGACACCTGGTCATAGGAGAGCCGGTAAAGCCTGGTGTCAGGAACACGGTACATGGTCTTTGGAACAGCAGTCCCAGGTTATGTTCACGGACGAGTCCAGGTGTAGTCTGAACAGTGATTCTCGCCGGGTTTTCATCTGGCGTACCTACGCTATTAGCGATAGTTTTGTGTAGTGCCACGTTGTGTGGCACCACGTTCTGCAATTATCCTTAATTTGTCAGCATGAGTGTAGTAGATAGTGCGTGAGTGGGAACGATTAATTTGGAGTGGTGAAACACATTATAGCCTGTGGCAACCTCGTGGAAGGGTTTGGGTTTGGCGAATGGCTACAGAACGTCACCAGCCGTCATGTGTAAAACCAATAACGAAGTACGGATGAGGTGATGTTACAGTATGGGAGTCTTTTTCGTGGTTGTGGAGTGGTCCCCATATTGCACCTAAAATCACGCTAAATTTGGAAGCATATGAACACAATTTTATCATTGTGCCCTGCGTACACTAGAAAACGATTAGGAGACGATGATTTTTTGCACCAACAAGACAAAGCACCCTGTCATAAAGCAACAACTGCGTGGGAATGGTTTGTGGACAATAGCCTTCCTGAAATTTATCGCTCTGCCCAGAATCCCGATCTGGATCAAATGGAACACCTTTGGGATGAGCTAGAACCTCGACTTCGCTGCAGACTCCAGCATCCAACGATACTGTGTTCTCTGGTTTCGGCTCTCATTGACACTGAGACATTGTCGTTCAGTCCGGGAGACTTGTTTCGACTTGGGTTTTGCAGAGTCTTGTCAAAATTTACACGTTCTCTCCTACGTTACAGCTGACCTTTGTTTACTTCCTCTTCTCTTTCTCTAACATCCTCTTCAAGTTCGTTTCCTTTACGAAGACCGTCTGTGTATCCCGTCCACTTTTCGGCCTTCACTTCTTTCTTTATTACTGACTTCGTACCTGAGCTCTTAACAGCCGTACAGGTACATCTGTTTGCTCCAAACTTCTCTGTCATTTTGCTATACACTCTATCTATCTTCCTCAGTGTCACGTATACTTCACTAGCCTTGGATTTCTCAACTAGCCATTTCTATTTTGCCAATATACGTTTGCTGAGAGTCTCATTTTTTAGACGTTTATTCATTCCAACTTGCATTATTTTCTGCATTTTCACAACATCTCATTTTGTCAGTAAGATTCAATGTCTCGTACGTTATCTAAGAATTTCTGCTGGGCCTTGTCTTTTTACCATGTTGTTCCTCTGCTATTGTCACCATTTCACGTCTCAAGGTTACTTATTCGTCTCTTGTTTTGTTGTTTACTCTTGTTTGAGTCAGTCGTTGCCCATCATTCCTTTTCAAACTCTTAACAACATCTTGTTCCTCAACGTATCCCATTCACATCTCTTTAATTTAGAACCTTTCAGCAATTTCTTCACTTTTAATGTCCAGCTCATAACCAATATATTATGGTTTGTGTTCACAACTGCCCCTGGAAATGTTTTGCCCTTTAAAATCTGATGTCGAAATTTCCACATTACAGTTATGTAATGTGTTTGAAATCTTCCGGTGTTTCCAGTACTTCTCCACCTATAAAACCTCATTTAATGATTTTTAAATTAAATTTATCAAAGATGAAATTATACATCTTACAGAATTCTGCTATGGGTCTTTCCCTTTCATTCCCCTCTCCCAGCCCAAGTTCTTCTGTTTTACATTCTTATCCTTCTACCAAATCTTCGAAGGAAGCACTTGAAATGCTAATTCATGACGTACAGGTACTGATGGCTCCAGTATGCCAGTATCGATACGTTTGAATGTTTATATTTGAGGTGGAAATAGGGCCTTAAGGTAGCAGGCTGAAGTACTGAAACTGGTTGTAGAAATAGAATAAAATGATTTATACAATGGCAAGTCTGTTTGATGATTTTCCTTGTTCAAACAATTCTCATCCTTCTCCTAGTATCGAGTACTATTACCCCATTACTATGAAATTTCCGACTTCCCTGACTATCTGATCTATTTCTTTTATCTCGTCATACATTCTTTCAGTTTTTCATCATCCGCCATCCGCGAAGCTAGTAGGCATATGACTTGGTGTTATTGTGGTGGATGTCGTCTTGGTGTATAGTTTGGCTGCTGCAAGGCTTTCAGTATGCTCATGGTAACTTACTCGCATTCCGATTTTCTTTTTCATTATTAGTGCTACTTTTGCATTCACTCACTTTGATTTTCTGATGGTAACCCAGTACTGACCTGAACAGAATTCCTGCTCTTCCTGTCCCCGTACTTCACTAATTCCCATTATTATATCTAACTTCAAATTATCCATTTCCCCTTTTAAATTCTCTAATATACCTATCCTAGTATCATATCTCGTATTCCTCACTCAGACCCGTAGAGCCCCCGTTTTGTTTCTCCTGGCAGCGGTCTCTAAACAGTTTCAAAAAATGGTTCAAATGGCTCTGAGCACTATGGGACTCAACTGCTGTGGTCATCAGTCCCCTAGAACTTAGAACTACTTAAACCTAACTAACCTAAGGACAGCACACAACACCCAGCCATCACGAGGCAGAGAAAATCCCTGACCCCGCCGGGAATCGAACCCAGGAACCCTGGCGTGGGAAGCGAGAACGCTACCGCACGACCACGAGATGCGGGCCCTAAACAGTTTCCAGCTGAAAATACAACTGGGGAGCTGTTTTACCTCGGGAATATTTTATCCAGGAGAATGTCATCATCATTAAGTCATACATGTCCACTGAAAATTTAACGCCTGTAGATTTCACTTTCTTTCAGCAAAGGCATGTTGGCTTTTGTTGCAGATCCGAATAAATCTACCAGATACGTATCCCTAGAACTAATGAAAAGGCTGCTGACTGTTTTCATGAACAACATGTATGTATGGTCTCTTCACTATGTGGTTTCACCAATGGTCCGTTGCTGGTGGGAGGCGTGTAACATATGTAACATTCCTCCTAGGTATTTAAACTACGTTACAAGATCGAAAAGCTTCGTGCTAATTATGTATGGAAAACAATCACTTAAAAGAACAGAGATATCTTATTTTTCACCAGTTTTTCTATACTTAAGTCATGTGAATGTTCGGTATGACAATGCGCCCAATAGCGACACTATTGATAACGCACCACGCTTCTACGAAGAAGTGAAGTTGAAATTCGTATCCACAATATCTTCCGGATTTTCTTCACGTAACAGATACGAACTGCGAATGTTGCTAATGACGTCATTCATGAAAGTAGCTGAAATAGCTGAATAATATGAATCAAAACACCTACCACTAGAAGATGGTCATCCAATAATTCCATTCGTGTAGCATTATTGTCCCGAGGAAGGTGTGGGATCTTTTGGTAATGAAATGCATCACTGTCGTAATTTTTTCTGTACTTTGGATGAGGAAAAGCAGTATGTGCCAAAATTCTTCGCATGCTAATTTACTACTAGATATTACTGTTTACATAATTTTCTCTGCTGCGTCCTCCATTTAACTGCACATTCACCACGCAAGGACATAGACGGAGTTTGAGCGGCTCGCTAAGGATATTGAAAATAAATTTGAATTCGGTGTTTCTTTGTTGCATTACAAGGTGCAGAAATTTTATTTATTTATTTAACCTGGCAACATTAGAGCATCAGGCCCTCTCTTACACCTATGAGGCGTTCTACATATTTTATGCTTCACCTATCACCATAAGCACGGTAAAAGTTGCATCTCATATACAGTAGAATAGAAAAGAAAACAATAAAAAGTGTGAGATTTTCCAGCTGACTGAGGAAAGAAAAATTCCGTTAAGGTTCGGTCATACGGAAATAACACTAATCTAAAGGTTAAAGATTCAACTAAAGACGCAGGGATTACAATTACAAGTAACTTAAATTGGTACCATCACATGGAAAATATATTAGGGAATGGAAACCACAGACTGCGTTATGTTGAGAGAAGACCTATAAGGCGCAACAAAGCTAATAGAGAGACAGATCCACCATGGTACACAAAATACGTCAGAACATTGTTGCTGAAGCAACGAAAAAAGCGTGCCAAATTCAGAAGAACGCAAAATCCCCAAGACTGGCTAAGTTTCACGGAAGCTCGAAATTTACTGCGAACTTCAATGCGAGATGCTTTTAATAGTTTCCACAATGAAACATAGTCCCAAAATATGGTAGAAAACCCAAAGAGATTCCGGTCGTATGTAAAGTACATCAGTGGCAAAAAACAGTCAATACCGCCACTGCGCGATAGCGATGGAAATGTTACCGATGATGGTGCCACTAAAGCGGAGTTACTAAATACAGTTTTCCGCAATTCCTTCACAAAAGAAGACGAAGTAAATACTCCAGAATTCGAAAACAGAACAGCTGTTAGCATGAGTGACATAAAAGTAGATATCTTAGGTGTTGCGAAACAAGTGAAATCACTTAAGAAAGGCGAGTCTTTCCGGTCCTGATGGTATACCAATCAGGTTCCTTTCAGAGTATCCAGACACAATAGCGCCTTTCTTAGCAATTATATACAACCGCTTACTTGACGAAAGGTCTGTTCCTAAAGACTGGGAAGTAGCACAGGTCACATCAATATTCAAGAAAGGAAATAGGAGTAACCCATTGAATTACAGACCCATATGACTGACCTCAGTTTGCAGTAGGATTTTGGAGCATATACTGTACTCGAACATTATGAATCACCTTGAAGAAAACGACTTATTGATACATAACCAACACGGATTCACAAAATATCGTTCTTGTGTAACACAGCTTGCTCATTATTCCCATGAAGTAATGAGTGCTGTCGACAAGAGATCTCAGATCGATTCCATATGCCTAGATTTCCAGAAGGCTTTTAATACCGTTCGTCACAAGCGACTATTAATCAAATTGCATGCATATGGAGTATCGTCTCAGTTGTGTGACTGGATTCGTGATTTTCTCTCAGAGAGATCACAGTTCGTAGTCATCGAGTAGAACAGAAGTGATATCTGTTGTTCCGCAAGGTAGTGTCATACGCCCTCTGCTGTTCCTGATTTAAACAAATGATCTAGGTGATAATCTGAGCAGCCCCCTTAAATTATTTGCAGACGACGCTGTAATTTACCGTCTAGTAAAATCATCAGACGATCAATTCCAATTACAAAATTATCTAGAGAGAATTTCTGTATGGTGCGGGAAGTGGCAATTGGCACTAAACAAAGAAAAGTGCGAGGTCATCGACATGGGTAGTAAAAGAAATCCGATAAATTTTCGGTATACGATAAACCGCACAAATCTAAACACCTAGGAATTACAATTACGAGCAACTTAAATTGGAAAGACCACATCGGTAATATTGTGGGGAAGGCGAACGAAGACTGCGCTTTGTTGGCAGGACATTTAGAGGATGCGACAAACCCACTAAAGAGACAGCATACGTTACACTTGTTCGTCCCCTGCTGGAATATTGTTGCGCGGTGTGGGATCCTTACCAGGTACGATTGACGAAGGACATCGAAAAAGTGCAAAGAAGATCGGCTCGTTTCGTGTTATCGTGCAATAGGCGTGAGAGTGTCACCGATAAGATTCGCGAGTTGGGGTGCCAGCCACTGAAACATGAAACAAAGGCGGTTTTACAAAATTGTTAAGGCTTTCGTGGCCACTTGTTGACAAACTGCCTATTGGCTTCTGTCTCGGGTTCTTCGGCCGACGTTCATCAAATGATTTTTCTGACGTTTCGCCAGCACGAATGGCTGGCATTGTCAAAGCTTCACCCTCCATTGCCGGTGGTGAACTGGAGCCGAGCTCCCGGCCGCAGACTGTATGTACCTGGCGCGCCAACGTCCGAGGGCTTCTCCGCGGTCATTTCCGGTGCGGTTCTCCTCTTGCTACCTGCGACGGTCGTTCGCTGCAGTACGGGAAGCCAGGATCCGTTTACCTTAAGGCTTTCCTCTTTCTTGTTGAAACTGTTCGCGTGTTTTTGTACTTCTACAGCTTCTCTGAACAAGCGCGTGTGATAGTGCTTCTCAACAACCAGAATTTCCGTGTCGGCGAATTTTGTTACGTGGTCGGTCTCATTCAGTGCGTGCTCTGCCACGGCCCATTTCTCCACCTGCCCCAACCTGCAATGTCGCTTATGCTCTTTGATCCTGGTGTTAATTGATCGTCCAGTCATTCCGACATAAACTTTTCCGCATGTGCATGGTATACGGTATATTCCCGACATTGCAAGTGGGTCTCTTTTCTCCTTCGCCGATCTAAGACACTCTTTGATCTTCCTTGTCGGTTTGAAAATCGTCTTTACGCCATGTTTGCGCAATATGCGGCCGATTCTGTCCGTCACTCTGCGAATGTATGGCAGAAAGGCCGTACCCGACATTTCTTCTTCTGGTTCCCTACTTCGCCGAGTGTTTGGCTCTGTTACACTTCTAATGTAATTTGTGGAGTACCCATTGCTCCTCAGAACAGTTTCCAAGTGTTGCATTTCTCGTTTGAGGTGTTGCGGCTCACATATTCGTCCTGCTCTCGTTACGAGCGTACTAATCATGCCTCTTTTCTGGCTCGGGTGGTGGTTTGACAATTTGTGCAGGTATCGGTCCGTGTGTGTCGGTTTTCGATACACGCTGTGTCGCAGGTTTTGGCCGTCCCTTGTGACCAGCACGTCTAGAAATGGCAGTTTCTTGTCTTTTTCTACTTCCATGGTAAATGTTACGTTTGCATGGAGTCTGTTCAAGTGCCTTAGGAAGTCACCGAGCTGTTCTTCACCATGGCTCCACACCACGAAAGTATCATTGACGTACCTGTGCCACACCTTAGGTTTGCAAGTCGCCGAGTCCAGTGCCTGTGCTTCGAATTGTTCCATGAAGAAGTTGGCCACCACTGGACTAAGAGAACTACCCATGGCGACGCCTTCCAGCTGTTCGTAGAAATCACCATTCCACGTGAAATAGCTCGTGGTGAGACATGCATGGAAGAGCTTTTTGATGTCTTGCGGGAACATGGAACCGATGTGCTCCAGAGCGTCACTGAGTGGCTCTTTCGTAAATAACGGAACAACATCAAAGCTGACCAGTATGTCGTTTGGTGCAAGTTTCAGTTCCTTCAGCTTCTCAATGAAATTTCCTGAGTGCTTAATGTATGTGTCGGTCTTCCCCACGTGTGGCTGGAGCAGAGAGGTCAGCGGACGTACAGAGAAACCTGCGCAACACAGAAGCCCTACCACCTCGGCTGTATGGATTACCCAAGATCCATAAGAACAACGTTCCACTGAGACCGATCGTTAGCGCTCCTGGCTCACCAACGTATAAACTGGCAAACACTTGGCGCGCCAGGTACATATAGTCTGCGGCCGCGAGCTCGGCTGCAGTTCACCATCGGCAATGGAGGGTGAAGCTTTGACAATGCCTGCCACTCGTGCTGGCGAAACGTCAGAAAAATCATTAGATGAACGTCGGCCGAAGAACCCGAGACAGAAGCCAATAGGCAGTTTGTCAAAGGCCGTTTTCTTTGCGGCGAGATCTATTTACGAAAATTCAATCACCAACTTTCTCTTCCGAAAGCGAAAATATTTTGTTGACACCCACCTACGTAGGGAGAAATGATTATCATAATAAAATAAGAGAAATAAGAGCTCGAACGGAAGGATTTAGATGTTCCTTTTTCCCACGCTCCATTCGAGAGTGTAATGGTAGAGAAGTAGTATGAAAATGGTTCGATGAACCCTCTGCCAGGCATTTAAGTGTGAACTGCAGAGTAACCATTTAATGTAGATGTAGATTGCATATAAAGGTCTTGCCTTTTCCTTCTGGAATATTCTTGTGCGGTATTGGATCGTTAACAGACATGATTGACAGATGATTTTAAAATTTGGTATTATCAGGAGCAGAGGAGAAAGAGTACCACAGATACGACAAGCGGTTTGGGTGGCAATTATTAAAACAGAAAAGTTTCTCATACCAGCGAGATCTTTTCGCGAAATTTCAGTCAGCAGCTATCTCCTCCGAATGTCAGATAAAGAGGGGTGTTCAGTAAGTAATGAAACACACTTTCAGGTCAATTTAGTTTGAAAAAATGCGAAATTTTTTGTGGGGCAAGGTGGAATATTCTCACTTTAGTCCGTATTGTTTCAGGAAGTTCGATCAGGTGGCGGCGTTTTATACAGGTCTTCAAAATAGCGTCCGTATCAGAGGTGCGTTCCAAACATAGAGCCGTTATTGAGTTCCTTTTTGTGGCAAACCAGAGCAGCGTAGACACTCACAGGCGTTTGAAGAATGTCTACGGAGACCTGGTTGTAAACAAAAGCACTCTGGGTCGTTGGACGAAGGGTCCGTCCCGGGCTACGGCCGGCCGCGCGCAGCTGTGGCGCGTGCAACCAATCACCTAGCTGCAGAGCTGGACGTCTCTGTTGGTAGCGGTGACACACTCGTCCACCATTTGGGGTACTCAAAGGTGTGTGGCTTCTGGGTTCCTCGTCGCCTAACAGAAGACGATAAAGAGCAACGAAGGGCCATCTGTACGGAATTGCTTGCAGGTTAATGATCGTGACCACTTTTTTATCGAATATCGTCATAGGCGACGAAACTTGGGTTCATCACTTCAAACCGTAAACAAAACGGCAATCTATTGAGTGGTGCCACACAGTCTCTCCTCCGACGAAAAACTCCAAAGGCGAACCATCAGCCAGCAAGGTCATGACGAGCGTCTTCTGGACGCTGACGTGGTTGTTTTGTTTGATGACAACCCTCATGGCGCATCGATCAGCTCTGAAGCGTATTGTACTACCTTCAGGAAATTGCAGACTGACGTACGAATTTGCAGTTTGGATGCGTGGCAGAACCATGAGAGCGTTCCTGCATGCAGACGGATTGGTTGCAGGTCCTCAACTGGCCTCCTTGTAACGAACTCACGGCCGTCACTGGCACCGAGGCAGAACCAGCTTTCATCATAAACCACAACAGACGTCCATCCTGCCCTCCAATGAACGTTCCCCGTTCGTCGCCACAAAAATGCAAACGGACATCTCCCTGACAATGCAAGGCGTCACACACGTATGCACACTAGAGAGGAGTTCGCAAAACTTCGCTGGACTGTTCTTCTTCATCAGTCCTACAGCACGGATCTCACACCTTCCCACTTCCAAATGATGGACCCTGCGGAAAGCGGTACGTGAATGAAGGGGAGGTTATTGAAGCTACGAGGCGTTGGTTCTGACGTCGACCAGCAGAGGTGGTACTATGCAGGCATGGAAGGTGATCGTGTTGAAAGACGGGGGATTTGTAGCCAGAAGAGGGCGAAATAACATGGTCCATCGTAATGAATAAACTCAGCCTGCTTTCAGAAAAAATTGTTGCATTACTTACTGGACGACCCTCGTATTAAGTTGTCTCTCAGCTCCAAAAGTACAAACAACCATCGCGATAGAATCTTAGAAATCAGAGCTCGCGCTGAAATAATTCAGTTGTTCATTTTTTCTACGTGCTACTCGAGAGTGGAGCGGCCAAGAAGTAGCTAGCCTGTAAATGATTCTATGACTTACACTGACGGAAAACATGGCAACTGAAGCAAGAAAATTGCAACACCAAAAAATTATTAATGTAAAGTAACGAAATTTCGGGAACAAATTTGCCTCGGTAACATATTGTAACCTCCCAACAGATAAATTCCGCAACCTCCCATAAAAATTCGACTAACCTCCCAACAAAAATGTGACTCATATATAACCTTTCAAAAGAAATCTCGTAATGTAACGTTTCAATAATTAACTGACTATGAATCTAAACTAGTAAATCTGGACGTCAGCAGTGTTGCGTCATGGCCCTGAAAAATCATTCTGAAAAAACTGAAAATTCTTACCTCAATGATGTCGCCGGATAACGCGTATATATCTGCCCCTGTAAGAAATTTTTCTGGCACAGCCCAGTGCAATGCTGGCCACAAGATTCTGTTATGTACGAAAAACAACTGATTTTCTTTACGGTAATCGGCATTTTTGAAAACATTGACATGGGACTTTGATATAACAATAGTACAAAAATCAGTTGTAGCGATTAACATATGCGCGTGGCTATAAAGAACAATAACATTTTGCTTTTACCTTATACTACATCGCTCATGCACCGCCATCGTTCTCCACAACCGGCCTTGGTAATTCCATAACTCAACCGCCCGACTGCGAGCTACTACTACTACTACTACTACTACTGCTGCTGCTGCCGACACTGCTCTCTGGTCTGCGATTCTATTGTAGTTTACATATCGCATGCAGCGCCTGAGCAATCCATCGAAGTTACATCTGCTCGAGTGCGCTAACAATAAATTCCTTAGTCATGGACCTCTTACAGTATTTAATTCATTAACATACCAAGGTACCAAGTTGGTGAAAAAGGTAAGACAAGCCATTGCAGATATGACTTGTTGGTTTACTACTGACGTACAAATTTGCAGTTACGGTGTATGGGAGAAGCACGAGGGTGCGTCTCGTGTCATACGAAGTCGCACCCCAGACCATAACTCTAGGTGTAGGTCCAGAGCGTCTAGCATGCAGACAGGTAGGTGGCAGGCCCTAAACTGGCCAACTCATAACCAACCATCCAATGAGCTCTCTCTTGACACCAATGAAGTCGCAAATGGCGGTGGTTTGGGGTCAGTGAAATGCACGCTACTGAGCGTCTGGATCGAAGCTGTGCTTGAAGTAATCTATTTGTAACACTTCGTTATGTCACTGTGATGCCAACTGCTGCTCAAATCTCTGTTGCAGATGCAGTACGATGCGCCAGATCCATGAGCTGAGCAAGATGGTCTTCCGCCTTGGTAGTGGCACGCAGCCGTCCGAGCCCGGTCTTCTTGCGACCGTACGTTCTCGTGGCCACCGCTGCCAGCAGTCATGTCAATAATTACATTCCTGCCAAGTGTTTCTGCAGTATGTCGTAGCCCTAATGAACGAATTCGTTCAGACCCAGTGAGTTGCTGATAATGGCGTCGTTGTCGCCTTAAAGGAATTCTTGACTACGGTCAACTCACTACGTCCAGTCCCAGAGGTTTACTAACTCTCACGACCGCTATAAAGCGTACTTAAAGCAAACGTGACTTCCATCCTCATTATGCCTACTAGCGCCACTCTTATGCGACAGGTGCGAAATTGTACCAGTCTTCGTCTTTCAGATGTAGAGACACACCTACCAACTTTGGATTATATCGCACCGCATCTTGTTGGCGTTGCGACCTTTTTTTCCACGGGCAGTGTATCTGATGGATGGATGGATATAGTGTTATGGGCGCTCAACATTGTAGTCTTTAGCGCCCGAACAGAAACAATAACGGACGCTAAAGACTATCTCCCAATACCTCAAGTAGTTGTAATGTCTCTTGCAGCGGTCTCGCCGCGATATTTTCAGAAATTTTATAAATTATATAACTCAGTACCCATCTCGAAACATCTCTTCTTGTCTTACCGATTCCTAAACTTTAATATACGATGATTATCAATGCAAAGTAGTTTCAAGCCCTGTTATTCCTTGGAGCGTCCATTTACTCCATGGAATAGCTTCTCTGCTATCTATGTTTTCTCTTATAAAAAGAATGAAGGAGATCTTGCCGATTAGCCGTGAAAGAAGGAGAATGTATATGTATGTATTGTTGAGCTAGTCGCCATCTTGATGAGATTCTGTATGAGAAGGAATTTAATACATGAACTAAACTAAAGTAAGTGTGTTCGCGTATTATTTAACTGATTATTATTGACAGTGTCTGCTTACTACGCTGTGTTGCACGGGATCAGTGGGTAACGTCTGATTTACACTGGACGAACCTGCCGTTTTGTATGCTCAAGATATCCAGTTTATTACTTCAAATAAATAGGCTAACACGGTCTTACCAGCTTCTCCGGTCTTCCCCATGTGATCACCGAAAGTTAATAATTATTACAAATGTTTTCAGGAGATCGACTGACAATTTTCGTCGCACCGAGACTTCGAAATTGCTTGACTGCCTTATGGAATTTAAGTTAAGCTCAATTTAATCAGGATAGAACAGTATTGAACTGTGTGAATGTGGCAAGCCTGCTTTGTGAATGAAAATTCCCTTAATATACGCATGTTTTTACTATCCTGGTCAGTGAAGCTAAATCAGGCCGGTGTGAGAGAGATTTTTTAAATTTTAGATCCCACAAAAAAAAATATTAAATGGTGAAATGCAGAGGTATCATGTAAATGGTGTTGCATATTGTAATGATCATCAGTGCACTTTAAAAACCAGTACTTGTGTTTCGTTTATATTTATTTACTGTGATTTTGAACACAACCTGTCGAAGAATGCAGTAGAGTTTGTATTTTCCACTGCTCATGAAGCAAGCTGTACTCCTCGATCAGACAGCCATGGGTTTGGGGTTGGAGCGCAGTACCACTCCCACGGGCACGGCGGCGTTTGCGGTATGGGAGTCGCAGGTTCGTGGCGGGTTGTTTGCTCTGCCGGCGCCGCGGAGTGGACGTAATTTAGGTCGCGTTCCTCGAGCGCCTCCCCGCTAATGGGTCACGCTCCGCAGACACGCGGCGCTGCATTCCTAATGGTCGCCGCGGTCCCAACTGCCGCCGCCTTCGCCACCATGCCTCCGCATCCTATAAGACGCTCGGGTTCCGAAACTGGAACATTAGCTATCAGTTCAGACGTCACAGGATGTACAATGATAACCGCTGCGGTCGCAGTAGATTTTATTTAACACGCGACTGATATCGGCCTAGTGCCCATTTTCAGGTGGTTTACGTTCATGTACATGTTTCCATACACATTGTTGGATATCAGTGTTTATATCTCAAACGAATAATGTGATGATGACTGATCAGGCAAAATGAAACACCTGGAAGTGGCTAAGCGACATGAGTTGTAAAATATTAGAAAAATTAAATATAGCTCTGGAATCCATATCGTTTTCACACTAAATTTATCACACATTTTATAAATACTTCATCCATTACATGTCAATTTTAAATTAGACTTGACGCTAAATATTAGTGCTTCCATGTCTTTGATAAAGTAGTGGCACTTTAGACGTTACTAACTTCAGGAGCACATGCACTCACGACACACACGGTGTTTCCACTACAAAAGAAATAGGTAACGATCAAAGAGCTTACGTCTAAGAAGTACAGAGGTGTTACTCACACAGATACATAAGAGCCATTACAAATTATGAAAATGAAATTGTTACTCGTTTTTGGCATCACATGCTTAGAATTATTGCTGGCAAATTGTATAACGTTCAGTAGACATTGCCTTTCTTTTTCTTTCTCTTTTGTCAAAAAATTGATAGTTGTGAGGCGGGCATGTGCTGTAGTTTTCGATTCGTAAAATATTTCATTAAAGATGGGTGGAAATGACGTGCCTGCAAGGTCTACTTGTTGATTGAGAATTATTGGTGGTGATCTTGTGCTACGTATGTGAATTTCGAGATCTTCAACAAGATTCATATTCTTTCCTCTGCTGACAGTGTGTAGTATATGCAGGTTGTGGCTGTGGGTGCGTGGTCACGTTCTTTCAAGTGTTTCACTTAATCGGATTTGTCAGAGTTATTTAGCCAGAAGGCATCAGTGTGTTCCCGGTAACTCATAGTAAAACTCATTCCTCTCTAGCCTATATACACTATGTGATGAAAAGTATCCGGGTACCCCCAAAACATACGTTTTGCATATTAGGTGCCACCTACTACCAGTCACTCCATATCAGCGACCTCAGTAGTCATTAGACATCGTGAGAGAGCAGAATGGGGCGCTCTGCGGAACTCACGGACTTCGAACGTGGTCAGCACATTGGGTGTCTCCTCTGTCATACTTCTGTATGCGAGATTTCCACACTCCTAAACATCTCTAGGTCCACTGTTTCCGACGTGATAGTGGAGTGGAAACGTGAAGGGACACGTACAGCACAAAAGCATACAGGCTGACCTCGTCTGTCGACTGACAGAGACCGCCGACAGGATCCCTTGCAAGAAATATGATAGTTAGGCGGGAGGTGAGGAAACTAGGATTTGATGGTCGGGCGGCTGCTCATAAGCCACACATCACGCCGGTAAATGCAAAACGACGCCTCCCTTGGTGTAAGGAACGTAAACAGTGGACGACTTAACAGTGAAAAACGTTGTACGTAGTGACGAATCAATGTACACAATGCGGCAGGGTAAGGCGAATGCGCGGTGAACGTCATCTGCCAGCGTATGTAGTGACAACAGTAAAAGTCGGAGGCGGTGGTTTTGTGGTGTGGTCGTGTTTTTCATGGAGGGGGCTTGCACCTCTTGTTCTTTAGTGTGGCACCATCACAGCACATGTTTTAAGCACCATCTTGCTTCCCACTGTTGAAGAGCAATTCGGGGATGACGATTGCATATTTCAACACGATCGAGCACCTGTTCATAATGTACGGCCTATGGCGCGGTGGTTAGACGACAATAACATCCCTGTAATTGACTGGCCTGCACAGAGTCCTGACCTCAATCTTACAGAACACCTTTGGGATGTTTCGGAATGCCGACTTCATACCAGGTCTCACCGACCGGCATCGATACCTCTCCTCAGTGCAGCACTCCGTGAAGAATGGGCTGCCATTCCACAAGAAACCTTCCAGCACTTGATTATACGTATGCCTGCGAGAGTGGAAGCTGTCATCAAGGCTAAGGGTGGGCCGACACCATATTGATTTCCATCATTTCCGATGGAGGGCGCCACGAACGTGTAAGTCATTTTCACTCAGGTGTCCGAATACTTATGATCACATAGTGTTGAACTGTGGGCAACTTTCACAAGAAAAAACTTCTTGTAGCTCGGTTTCGCAGTCATAAAGTCTGTAAATATCTGTTTTGCTGTGACAGCGCATTTGTCTTGTTGCAGTGAGTGATATGCTGTTGTAGCTTATTATTAGTGTTGAAGGATACCGCTCTTCCGAAGAAGGGTAGTTGCTCGATATGAAATTTTTGGTTTGAACAGGATGGAAGCAAATGTGTGTATCTGTTGTTGTAAATCGGATTTAGGATGTGTACTTCGCTTTTTTTTATTTTGTTGTGGTGTTTATCAGTTATATCTGGGTTTTATTCATTATTGTGTACGATTACTTTGATAATGTTAATTTATTTTTGTTCATCAAGAGGACTAAGTGTGACATCGTAATGCGATTAAGTGAAGTTCTGGAGGAAGCCGTTTTGTGCTGTATTGGATGACGGAAGGTGTTGTTTATTGGAACTTCACTGACGGTGGATTTTCGGTAAATATGGAAGGCATGTCTGTAGTTTACATTAATCTACACCCTGTAAAGGAACAGTCACGAAGTTCAGCCATATCCATTACGGGTGCAATACGGAAGAAGACTTGGTAATTAAAGTTTCCAATGCAGTATTTTATGCCACTATCTTCTTTCGAATTTGTCTATCCAAGATCCTAGTAAAATAAAGCACACTGGCTGACAAAATAACTGAAGCACCCAGAACACATGGTCGAATGCAAAAGTAACTTCGTACAAGTACACACCATTAGCAGGTACGTAAGAGTTACAGTTCTCTGTGACTGACAGAACGACCACCATAGTGCAGTGGTGTCGTTCGTGGTTAGCTTTGTTACCAGGCTTGATGTTTAGTCGGATTTGATGAAAGACATTGAAATGCCGCGTATTCGTGTAAGGCAGCGTTATCGAAAGGAGCCTCAAAAAAAAAAAAAAAAAAAAAAAAGAGATGGCTCTGAGCACTGTGGGATTTAACATCTGAGGTTATCAGTCCCCTAGACCTTAAAACTATTAACTACTTAAACCTAACTAACCTAAGGACATCACACATATCCATGCTCGAGGCAGGATTCGAACCTGCAACCGTAGCGGTCGCGTGGTTCTAGACTGAAGCCCCTAGAACCGCTCGGCCATTACCGGCCGGCGGGAAAGGGCCTCGTTGTTAATCTCTGTTTGGGCGACTGGTCTAATGTCAGGCATTCGGATATGAAAGTGGCCTGATGCTGGACCGCATGATAACTTACGGGCAGGTCAGACAGCATTGTCTGCTGACACATGACGTCGCGTAGCGTCCATAGATGAATGCCGTTTCTGCATTACCCAAGATGAACAACGTCGGCGAGTATGCGGGCGACCGTGGATAAGGTTCCATTCTTCCAGTCTTTTTGTGGAGGCACAGGGGTGTTACTCTTGGTGTGGGGATGCAAAGGGCACAACTACAGGTCACGGCTGGTAGTAATACTTTTGTGGCGGTGTTCGTAGCGACAAACACTTGGCTGTAGAAATGGCGTACGAAGTCACCGCCACACTTTTAATAGCATGCCGACCGGTCCGCTGGAACAGTAAACAGAAAGATGAAAGCCCAAACACTCATATTAAATAAAAGTCGGTACTTATCTTTTATTAATGAAGATACAGTAACACAATAGTGAACTCGGTGTCTACAGAAATCTGTCTAGTTCGAGTCGGAGCGGCTAGGTCAGCGTCGGCTGACGACAAACAACAACTCTGCCGCGATGAACACACAACTGACTAGTAAGTACACAATTCGGTGGCGAGTATACAACTGAGCGGCGAATACAGAACTGTCCTAGCGCTCGCGACTCCAGCGCTTAAGAAGCCAGAAGCCAGCGGTGGCGCGCGCAGACTTGCGGCGATTTCCTGTATCGCTGGCGCTGCTTATGCGGACGGCGTCCGGACTTTGATGCTGCCAACCTTTTGGCAGCGGGCTCGGGTGGCATTACTGGCTAGGACATAACAAATACAAGGAACTCTCACAGTACAGCGGCACGTCAGGACGTCCTCCGTCGTCTCGTGCTAACTCTCATGCGTCAGTATTCTGGTGCTATTTTTCAACAACACAGTTATCACCCACACATGATAGTTTCTGCGTGGGATACTCTTACGTCCACTAAGATCTGAGATCTGCCCCCACAGAAAATCTGTAGTACCAGCTCGGACTTCAACATCGTCCCAGTGCCAGTACCGGTAATATCGTGGACCAGTTACAACATTTGTGGACAGCTTGCCTCAGGAGAGGATACGAAATGACTTCGCCACCGAATCAGTGCATACATCGAGGTCAGAGCAGGTGCAGCATCGAATGGATAAATGAGTTCATCATGCGAAGTTCTTAGTAAATCGTTGTAGTGACATCATATATCTCTCAAACCCTGAAATTTCAGTTCGATTCCTCCTCCGCTTCTGAGTGCTTCACTTTTTTGTCAGTCACTATAATTAACTTACTCTGTTTTTAATTATTTCTTGATCTTCGTTCTGTTACTTTGTTTTCCTTCAGAGTACTAGTCTTTTCTTTTCACGAATTTCCTGAAACATTCTATGTACTTTATAGATCTAAGTAGTTTTGGTTTGGATAATGCTTTCTGATTTATGTGAGGGGCGTTTAATAAGTATAATGCAACACGTTTATTTTCTCGGCCAATTTCGACTGAAGAAATGCGGAGTTCGTTGTGGGACATAGTGGAATACTTCCGCTTCAGCCACAATAGTTTCCTGAAGTTCCGAGAGGTGGCGGCACTCTACATGGAATTCAAAAGGGGGTATATAACGGAGTTACGTTCCAAGCAAAGAGCTGACACTGAGTTTCTTTTGGCGGAGAACGAGGACATCACAGATATGCATAGGCACTTGCAGAATGTCTAACAAGACCTGGCAGTGAACAAAAGCACCTTAAGTCGTTGGACGAGACATCAATGATCATCGTAACAAGGTCGCGCAACCCTATCCGATCTTCCACATGTCGGGTACACAGCCATGACTCTTGGTATGTTGGAACGTGCGGACACTCTCAATGGAGGTGATCGTCGGATCTTCTGGGGCTCTGAGTAATTGTTCTGTTTGATGTCTTCCCTCATGGTGTAACGATCAACTCTGAAGTGTATTGTGCTACCCTCAGTTAGAAACTACAGTACATCAGGTTGTTCGTCGCCACAAACATGCAAATTAACTTCTCCTTCTCCAAGTTTGTACAGGGCCTCATCAAGTCTGCTCACGCGAGAGGAGCTCACAAAACTTCACTTGACTATTCTTCCTCATCTACCCCATACCCAGGATCTCGTCATTTCCAACTTCCATCTGTTTGATCCAATGAAGGATGCACTCTGAG
This sequence comes from Schistocerca serialis cubense, assembly GCF_023864345.2. NCBI lineage: Eukaryota > Metazoa > Arthropoda > Insecta > Orthoptera > Acrididae > Schistocerca > Schistocerca serialis. The sequence goes on from NC_064638.1 coordinate 936,612,730, forward strand.
GGAAGCAGTACGTGGATGATGCGGAGGCTATTGATAGAGCAAGCTGCTGGTTCCGACGTCGACCAGTAGAATGGTACCATGCGGGCATACAAACCTGCCCAGTACGGTGGCGTAAGGTCGTCACATTTACCGGAGCTTATCCTGAATAATTAAGCATGGTAGCCAAAAGATTGGGGAATATTGTGGAATGGAAAGCACCTCGTACAAATCTGGCACTTAGACAAGAATGGAAAAAAGAAATCATTCTTGTTCATTTCCGTTAAGGATTGCGAGTCCCAGTTTGGCGCACAGTTTTAACCTGCTAGGAAGTATAATTTCAGGACACACTCCATTACAGAGTGAAAAGTCCTTCAGGTTGAAAATTAGGAAGAGAACCTTCTTTTCCATTGTTCAAATGTGTGTGAAATCTTATGGGACTTAACTGCTAAGGTCATCAGTCCATAAGCTTACACACTACTTAACCTAATTTATCCTAAGGACAAACACACATACCCATGCCCGAGGGGGACTCGAACCTTCGCCGGGACCTGCCGCACAGTCCATGACTGCAGCGCCCGAGACCGCTCGGCTAATCCCGCGCGTCTTTTCCATGGTGCTGTGAGAGTTCACTGTATCACTACCAGCCGTGACATGGAGTTGTACCCTTTTCTTAGAAAATTGGAGAGCTCCGCTTCGGTTACTGGGTGACTGATACCACCTCCATGTTGCGTTTAAAAGAGTTACCCAAGCGTAGTCTTGAGATGATGTCGAAGCTTGGATCTAGATGAAGCTGTTAGCTGGTGTTAATCCGAAATTACTTCAATCAGTGAAATTTTTAGACGAATGTAAAAGCCAATGAAAGTCCACTAGGTGCAAAACTGTATGCTGGTCAGGGGTTCGAGACCCGACCCTTCCAAGGCGCTGGTAGAGCTTCTTGGTCTCCAACAGCAGAGATCTTCGGCTTGCCATTCACGACTGAGCCATGCTGTGACGTTCAGTCCCGGCCTCAAACTTTATTCTCTCTACAGTTCTGCAGAAAATACTTTGCCTGTGCGGTACTTCTCAGCCAACCATTCCTCCGGGTTGTACTACCACAGTAACGCGTGCAGCGGAGCCTACGTTGAGTTTAGAAAACAGGAGATACCTACTGGAAGGCCTTGAGCTTACCTGGTAAGTCCCGCGAATTACAAGCTCATTTTCTGATCTGGCAAACACTTTAAATCCATTAAAAAACTATATATGTATGTACATTATCGAGTGCTTTCCTCTGCAGAGATTTACGAAGAAGAAACTACATACGTACGACAGAAAGTGAGTGTAAAAACAATCTAAATATAAGAAGAATCAGAATGTACAGTGGGATGGACATACATTCAGAGACAGACTTGGTTAACAACAACCTGCTACACTCACTCATGAAGAGATGGCCAACAGAGAAAATGATGAGATCACAACCTTTATTGTCAACAAGAAAAAATAACCACTGAAGAAAGTTTACAGAACCTTTAGCAACCGCTGTGTGATCGATGGCTAGGAACATCATACTACCCAAAATACTACAGTTCTTGAGTAACCCGAATATTAATTACTAAGCAGCAATAAAGCAACAAAACTGTCGAGACTCAGTAATCCACGAGTATGCTGACCTGATATTAAAACATGCTGGATACTTTGAAGAATTCTTGTCGCCACGTAGCAAACGAAGAAGCTTATTGCTAACCGCGAATATGAGGGCTGCTGTGCAGCGGTATCACGAGCCGTGGAACGTTGTGGTGCTGATATTCCCTTAACGTAAATTCGCCTGCGGCGCTGGCACATTTGCGAGCGCTTTAGAAATGCAAATGAGTTCATCCCCTCGTCGAAACAATTCCGGAATATCCTTCCCAGAAATTCCGATTCGAAACAGCCGCTATTGTTCTCTAAAGATGAGATGAGAATTTCCGAGTGCCACTCTTTTCAGATATTGAATGCTATTGAGCTTTATATGAAGCACCGACGTTCTGAAAGCATTATTATTACCGCAGTCCATTCTGTACTCTGACAATGTGCAACACGAGCACAAAGGGCTGAGGGAAGGGTGCGTCGTCTTTTATGACAACACGTAGCAGTAAAAGATACCCCTTTCTTCTTTCTTTTTTTCAAGCGTTTCAGTTATTACTATTGATGTATACCATCTTCTTTTTTGCCATCAGATTCACGGATACGCCGCCTGGACGTTCTGCTGGGAATGTTCACCTATTTTCCGAAGCTGTTCAGTAGCTCTCGACTACCAGATAGTTCGTTTTGTGCGAGGCTTTCGACCTCGAGTATAGCCACCTACTTCGACCATAGAGATTTATTTTGGACTTATCCTTCACATAAACTAAAATTATTTGTTTTAAGATGGCAGGCGTCCGTCTCGTCTATATATATATATATATATATATATATATATATATATATATATATATATAACGTTTGAGCCATTGACATACTCCTGTGGATATCAGAATGATCTGGATCGGGTGATCTAACTGATATACAGATCACTCCCATAGGATAACGTGAATCAAACTACAGGTAGTAAATAAAGGCCAAAGCTGTGAATTAAAATCTGTACCAACACTGGAATTCAAACCCGGGTTTCCTGTTCAGCAGAGAGAGAGGCTAACCACTGCACCACCAGAATACCACTGATATAACACCTCCATGAATTATTCTAGAATGTCTCTCTCCCTAATACAAACTGCAATATTCATCCCTCAGCCGAGATTGACATTCCACTTCGTAACTCGTATCAGTATGGCAGAGGCTTTCCAGCATTGGAATTGCACCTTAGGATTGAAAGAAATAGGAATAACCCTGTATCTCAGATGTAGGTGATATGTTAATCAGATAAATTTTACCTTCCAAAGACATGTAAAGTATGATAATGAAATTTTTGATTCATTGCTTTGGCCTGTATTCGTTATCATACTTAATATGTTCCTAGAACACATAATTTATCTGAGTAATTACAGCTGTCGTGCATCAGATAACGTAACAAACTGGACTTATTAAACAAGGGTGGCCGTAGCCTACGCAAAACATAGTTGCTCCAACTCACAAGATGATAAAAACAGGGGTTCACGAAACTACTGAGTGGAACAAGGATCAGTATAAAACCATATTTATTCCTATAGACTAAAAATTAAACATTTGTCCACAAAGGCAGGAAACCGTTACATTAACTATGTATTAACACAAATTACAATGGACTTAAAACATCAACACCTTTAAAATATCAGATAATAAGTCTGAGGTGAATATATCAGAGTCATTGCAACATTTGGTCAAACGACTAATTTCATGGCAGTCGCACAGTGATTGCCAAATGTTGATCACAGAAGAGGAAAAAAAACAACTACAGAAGGAATCGTGTAGGTACCTATTATCTTGACTGAGCACATGTTGAATTTGCGATTGCTAATAAACGTACTTGAATTAAAAATGTTAAAATAATAATCTCAGTCTGACGTGTTTGCACAAATCATATAACTCGGATTGTGAACGCTGCTGTAGCTCACCATAAATAGCATTATCGGCGCCTGTGAGTGGCTCCTGCAGTGGCTGTAAAATTCTGGGTCACCTGATTTGTACCGAAAGCTGCTCTCCCTTAGAGCCTTAGCCAGCTGAAGTGTCCATTGTCGATTCTCAAATTGAAGTCGTTATGTAGAGCACTCCCTGTAAGAAGCTGGAGATTTACCCTTTTTTGGAGTGTGAGCTTGCACGTGTTTTGATTACCAATGGCAGTGATTCTTCTGAGTTCTGGACAAACAGATTGGTTCTAATAAGGCAACAGTGTGCGTCCCAAACTCTGTTTTAATATAATTAACCAATAGTGTGGGTTTTTAGTGGTAGGGCATAGAAAAAGGCAACTTCTGACATTCACTATCAACCCAATTTCGTGTTTCGGGCAGTTAGGGCTACTGCACGTATGCACAAGCGAAATCCGTTCTCCCACTCCAGAATTTATTTATGTTAGCCAATGGCGCCTGACCGAGCAAGGTGGCGCAGTAGTTAGCACACTAGACTCACGTTTGGGAGGACGACGGCTCAAACTCGCGTCCGGCCATCCTGATCTAGGTTTTCCGTGATTTCCCTATATCGCTTCAGACAATTGCCGGGATAGTTCCTTTGAAAGCGCACGGCCGAATTCCTTCCCCATCATTCCCTTATCCGATGGGATCGATGATCTCGCTGTTTGGTCCCCTCCCCTCAAATCAACCAACCAATCAATGGTGCCTCGTCTTACTGTTTCTCAGCAGAGTCAACAGCAATTCTCTTAGATTGGAACCAGCTTGATGGTTGTAGACGCCGCACTCTCATGCAAGCAAAAGAGTTGGTTGGAGTTTTGAGGAAGGGGACCAAACAGTGAGGTCATCGGTCCCACAAAGGAGTCAAATGGTCTCTCCTCACTTCACTTTAGAGATTTTATCTTGAAATGCTTGTGCCCCGCGGTTCCCAGAATGTGGGTTTCCCGTAGGGTGCAGTGTCTTACGATAGGACATTCCCTGGGCAGTTAGCTAACGACATGCCTTCCTTGCTCTGGTGGACATGCCCTTCCTTCGTTTTGGACGCAAACCGGGACAGGTGCTACCCAGTGGAGATAGACCCACAATCAATATCCCAGCTCCAGCGCTTCTATCTGGCTGCTTCACATTCCCTCGCAGTTGTGGCGAAAGCTTTGGAGAGGACTGCAACCCTGTAACGCCCGACACTAGCTCACCTCCCATGTTCTGCTAGCCTCCACTCAACATGTATGCAAATGGATTCCTAACTACATATCTAAGCAATTCCCAAGGATACGAATTTAACATGGAATTTTAGTAGTAAGATTTGAAAGTAACTGACATTAACTTTAACCGTACTTGTACTATCATTTTGTCCGCCCCCGGAAGCTGAGTGATCAGAATGACAGAATGTCAATCCTAAGGGCCCGGGTTCGATTCCCGGCTGGGTCGGAGATTTTCTCTGTTCAGGGACTAGGTGTTGTGTTGTCCTAATCATCTTCATTTCATCCCCATCGACGCGCATGTCACCGTAGTGGCGTCAAATCGAAAGACTTGCACCCGGCGAACGGTCTACCCGACGGGAGGCGCTAGTCACACGACATTTACATTTACTATCATTTCTAGCTGGGAATTAATTTAGAGTACATGAAAAGTATTTGCAGTCGCGAATATGGACAAGTATCAGCAACATAATGGAATGACGACAATGACAATTTCTGCCGGATTGGTACTCGAACCCAGATTTCCCGCTTATCGCGAACAGTCTGGTGCACGCTTTATGGCCGGAACTGAACTTCCACATCTCGTCAGCGTAAGTTATGTAAGTAGGCTGTTTAGGTTTTTCCTCTGTATAAAAATCACTGGCTGTGCTGTGCGAAGTCTGTGGCTAGTTTGCATTGTTGTCTGCCATTGTAGTGTTGGGCAGCGGCAGCTGGATGTGAACAGCGCGTAGCGTTGCGCAGTTGGAGGTGAGCCGCCAGCAGTGGTGGATGTGGGGAGAGAGATGGCGGAGTTTTGAAATTTGTCATGAACTGCTATATTTATATATGATGATATCAAGATTTATTAAATAATTATTTTCTGATCCACATTCTTCGAAAAAGGAGCACTTGGAATGGAGAGAACAATAAGAAGGGACTAATAACAGTAGCTGCATCTATAATTTTCTTTTCAAGTACTTGGTAATTTCCTTTGTAGAATAATTTGTGGTGCACCACTTTAATTACATAGACATTAAGATGTGATTATACATTTCCCTTGTCTGCATTGTTGTCTTTAGTGTACTATTTTTTCTGCTTGAGCTATGTCATGTTTAGATATAAGCTGCTGTTTGCCAGGCATAGTGCTACTGAATTTTAATTTGTGTTACTCTGCTAAGCCAGATTTATTTTTCTTGTCTGCTGCGCATTGCCTCATATTAGTTGTAATGTTGAATTGCTTGGTAATTTAGATTTATTGTAGCTTGCTTTGCAAATTTGCATTTTTTTATCATTGCTGTTTGTGTTAATCGTTTTGTGCTGCTGCATTGCCTCGTCCCTTAGTTTAGCACCTGAGCTCAGTAGATTTAAGTTAGCTTAAGAGGGGTAGACTATATAAGAAACTGTCTATGGACAATAGGGAAAAAATGCAATGATAAGTTATATGAAAAAGATTTGGGCCAAAATGAGTATTGTACACTGAGAAATAATTATTTTGAAAGAAATATGAATAGAATACAGAAAGCAGGTATAGATAGTACTTTTGCAAATAATGAAGAACGAAGGGAGATCTCCGAGAAGTAAAGAAAGTTTTGTTTGCAAAATGCTGCAGTAAAACAAACCCTGTCCTTTCCTTGTGTTATCCCACTATGTGTTTGTGTACCCTTGCGTATTTGTCTTTTTCCTGTCTTTATGTGTTTAACTAATAAGATTTATGCTGTAGAATTTTTCAAATACTATGTTATTTTCTTCGTAAAGATGTTTATAGACATTATTAATTCCATTTTGTTTCAATGCTCATGTGTGAAATTAATGTTTCAGGAACTATTCTCATTATTTTATTTATTTACTTATGTCATAATTCCTGTAACACTGATGTATATGTTTATTTTTATTCTTTTGTAAAGCCTGTATTACTACAAATGTTATCTGTATTGTTATGTTCTTTAATGATGTATTTTGTACCTTTGTAATTGTATTCTTATGTTATTAAATTGTAATTGACACCAGTTCATCAAATTAAGTAACTTGTAAGTTCCATTTCACTGCACACGTTTCTGTTGGTCATAGTATATGGACAATATGTGAGAAGTAGAGACTGATAGTGTTTGCACGTGTGTTAATAATTCAGCAAAGGACTGGATAACAGCATTGATGGTTCTAAGGACAATTCCAAAAACTTTGTGAGTGCACAAGTGGTGGTTTATGGACTTGCTATATTATCAGCAAGACTCTTCAATGGTGATTGTGTACCTGCACAGTCACAACAGATGGCGGCTGGCCATCTCTACAAGGACTACAGTGGGTCTACACCTTTGGTGATCCACCAATACCATTATTTCTACAAGGACTACAGTGGGTCTACACCTTTGATGATTCATCAGTACCATTATTTCTACAAGAACTGTAATGGATCTGCACTTCTGGTGGCCCACCAATACCGTAATCCCTACCAGGACTACAGTGGGTCTACTCTGTGATGACCTACCTACCAATATTCTTCAAAACGTCGAATGACTCTGCTGTGGGTTTGCTATGTTGTGGCCCATTACCTGTCAGCATGTCAAGAGTCAGCACTGTCTTTCCGTTGGAAGGACAACACTACTTCTTCAAGACTGCATGGAAATCCACTACTTCTGTGTGCATTCTCTTTTACTGTTCAGACTTTGAAAAAAAAGAAAAACACTGTAATTTTACTGTGATGAATCAGGACTGTCTTTATAGACTGTGAGAAAATTTTAGCTTTTGACCAACATTGTATCAATAAGTGTGTGCATTTGATATCTTTGTTATTGTAATTATGAAAAATTTTATCAAATCCTTATTGGCCACTGCCCAAAACAATTTGTAAAATTTTTTTGTGGGGAGCATGGGGGCTATGTAAGTAGGCTGTTTAGGTTTTTCCTCTGTATAAAAATCACTGGCTGTGCTGTGCGAAGTCTGTGGCTAGTTTGCATTGTTGTCTGCCATTGTAGTGTTGGGCAGCGGCAGCTGGATGTGAACAGCGCGTAGCGTTGCGCAGTTGGAGGTGAGCCACCAGCAGTGGTGGATGTGGGGAGAGAGATGGCGGAGTTTTGAAATTTGTCATGAACTGCTATATTTATATATGATGATATCAAGGTAAATACATTGTTTGTTCTCTATTAATATCTTTCATTTGCTAACTATCCCTATCAGTAGTTAGTGCCTTCAGTAGTTTGAATCTTTTATTTAGCTGGCAGTAGTGGCGCTCGCTGTATTGCAGTAGCTTGAGTAGCGAAGATTTTTGTGAGGTAAGTGATTTCTGAAAGGTATAGTTTAATGTTAGTCGGGGCGATTCTTTTGTAGGGATTTTGAAAGTCAGATTGCCTTGCGCTAAAAATATTGTGTGTCAGTTTAAGCACAGTCATTTGTAATTGTTCAAAAGGGGATGTTTCAGTTAGTGTAAGTTAGATTAAGTAGTGTGTAAACATAGGGACCGATGATCTCAGCAGTTTGGTTCCATAGGAAGTTACCACAAATTTCCAAATTTCTTGCCGGGATGCGTGCAAAGGTAGCCTAATGTTAAGCCGACCGCTCGCGATAAGCGGAAATCAGGGTTTTTGTAGTCATTCCATTATACAGCACATGGTTGTCTTTATTAGCAACCGTGAAAACATTTCATATATTTCATAACAACTGTAGCCGCCGCAGTGTCTGTTCCTTCGAACATACCTACGTGTCCGAAGGGATACTGCATCGTAAATCGAAATAACGTATGAATTGTAATATCGCATGTACTCATCAAATTAGCTTTCGCAGAAAATTTGATGTCTCTTCCTAGGATTCCCATTTGAGCTTGCTGAGCATTTCCGTTACTTTTCATGATGGTTGTACCGACCTGCTAATACCGTAGCAGCGCGTCCCTGAATTCGTTCAATGTCTGTCGCCATGCCTACGTAGTACAGATTCCAAACACTGGAACATGTACTCTAGAATCGGTGGCACTAGCTTCTTGTGTGGGATTTCATTTACAGACGCTTTGCATTTTTCCAGAACTTTTCCAACAAATCCAAGTCTCCAATTCGCCTTCCCTGATACTGATTTTACGTCGTCTTCCTATTTCATATTGGTTGTTAGATTTACCAAACAAATATTTACACCATGTGATGAGCACAAGATGTTAAAAGATAAATGTTCATGTAGATTATCACAGACTTTCGGATTACTCCGTTGCTTAGTACGTCGATGGTGTGCTAGAAAATGGAATCTGCCTGTTTATCTGCATCTAAAGTTGCAGGATTTCACACATGAATAAAGCAACCTGTCTCTCTTTGAGAGAAGCTTTATTTTATCTAGGAACGTCATAATGTTTGAGATTAGAATATGCTCTAGTTCCTGCAACAGATGGTAATCAGCGATATTGCTCTGTAATTCTGTGCATCCGGTGAGTCAGCAATCACTTGATACAAAAAGATCTGCGATCTAAAAAAAACAAAAGGCCGGAGGATATGCGAAGATTCCAGTTAAATTATATAATGGTTAGGCAGAGATTTCGAAGTCAGGTACTGCATTGTAAAGGGTACTCAGGAGGAGACATAGACTCAGATCTCGCTTTAGTTATGATGAAGAATAGGCTGAAATTTAACGGACTTAGCAGAAAGAATCAATGTGCAAAGAAATGGGATACGAAAGTACGAAGGAATTAAGGGACATGTTTGAAGTTCTCTGTGGCTACAAATATTGCGATAGTGAATGGTTCAGTTCGCAGGTTAGTTGAAGAGGATTGGCCATCTCTAAAAAGAACAATCACAGAAGTTGAAAAGAAAAACCTAGGTACAAGGAAGGTATTGCAAGAAAATCATGGGTAAAACCAGAAAGTTGACCGAAGAAAGAAGGAAGTACAAAACTGTTCAGGGAATTTCAGGAATACAGAAATACGAGTATAAGTCATGTAGGAATAAAACAGGCGAGAAGTGCAGGCAAGATAATGCGAAATGACTGCAAGAAAAAAGTGACGAAACAGAAGAAGAAATGTTTTTCGGAAGGACTGTCTCAGTGTACAGAGGAGTCAAATCAACCTTCGGTGAAATTAAAGGCAAGGGTAATAACATTAAGAGTCCTATGGGAATTCCACTATTAAATGCAGAGGAGATAGGTGCGGAGAGTACACTGAAGGCCTCTATGAGAAGGAAGACTTGTTTGATGTGATAGGAGAAGAAACAGCAGTCGATTTAGAAGAGAGAGGGAATCCAGTATTGCAATCAGAATTTAAGTGAGCTTGGGACGACATAAGATCAAACAGCGCGGAAGGGATAGATAACATTCCATCAGAATTTCTAAAATAGTTGGAGAAGTGGCTACAAAACGAATATTCACGTTGGTGTGTAGAATGTATGAGCCTGGCGACACTTCATCTGACTTACGGAAAAATATCATCCACACAATTCCTAAAACTGCAAGAACTGACGATTGCGAGAATTATCGCACAATCAGCTTAACAGCTCGTGCATCCAAGTTGCTGACAAGAATAAAATACAGAAGAATGGAAAAGAAAATTGAGGAAGTGTTAGATGAGATCAGTTTGGCAATTCTCACGTTGCGGTTGACAATGGAAGCAACACTAAAGGAAAACCAAGACATGTTCATAGTTTTTGTCAACCTGGAAAAAGCGTTCGACAATGTACAGTGGTGCAAGCTGTTCGAAATTCTGAGAAAAATAGGGGTCAGCTGTAGGGAATTCGGGTAGTATGCAGTTTGTGCAAGTACAAAGATTGGACAATAACAGTGGGAGACCAAGAACGAAATACTCGAATTAAATACGGTCTAAGACAGGAGTGTAGTCTTTCGCCCCTACTGTTCGATCTATGCGTTGAAGAAACAATGATGGAAACAAGGGAAAGGTTCAAGAGAGTAATTAAAATTCAAGGTGAAAGGATATCGATAAAAGGATTCGCTGATGACATTGCTATCGTCAGAGAAAGAAAAGAAGAATTACAGGATCTGGAATGAACAGTCCAATGAGTACGGAATATGGACTGAAAGTAAATCGAAGAAAGAATAAATTAACGAGAAGCAGAAGAAATGAGAACTGCCAGAAACTTAACATCAGAACAGATGATCACGAAGTAGATCAAATTAAGGAATTCTTCTACCTTGGAAGCAAAATAATCCATGAAAGATAAGCAACGAGAACATATAAAAAGGAGTCTAGAAATGGCAAAAGCTCTTTCCGGCCAAGCGAAATCTACTGGTAGCAAATATATACCTTAATTTAAGAAAGAAATTTCTGAGAACGTACGTTTGGAGCACAGCATTGTATGGTAGGGAAACGTGGAATGTGGGAAAAGCGGCACAGACGGGAATCGAAGAACTTGAGATTTGGTGCTACAGAAGACTGTTAAAAATTTAATGCACTGATAAGGTACAGAATGAGGAGGTTCTCCGAAGAATCGGCAAGGAAAGGAATATACGTAAAACACTGACAAAAAGATGGGGCAGGATGATAGGACATCTGTTAAGAGGTCATGGAATAACTTCCCTGGTCCTAGAAGTAGCTGTAGAGGGGAAAAACTGTAGAGGAAGACAGAGATTGGAACACAGCCAGCAAATAATTGAGGACGTGGGTTGCATGTGCTACTCTGAGATGAAGAGGTTGGCACAGGGGACGATTTCGTGCCAGGCCGCATCAAACCAAACTGATGAAAAAAATTTTGACATATGCACTATTCTGCAGTTTACATACTCATCAGGTTTTCAGTAACAATAAAAAAAATGTATCTATAAAGGAAATTTCATCCAAAGTCTTTCATTACTTGTCGTTACTTCCTGTTCACTTTCTGTCTCTTACGAGCGTCGTCTATGACAGGAGCAACGCGTTCAAGATAATGGATATCTTTTGGAGTCAAACGTGAATATTTTCATAATATCGTATGGCTTCCTATCTTTTCCAGCTTGTTTGTAAATTGCTAATAATTTTATAGTTTGTAGTAGCTTTTATACTACAATGCCTGTGCACTACAATTGAAAAATCGTGTGCATTCGTCTAGTGTAGCGCATAAGATGATTCTTGTTTCTTCAGGAAAAATGGCAATACTCTGTAGTTCAAATGGTTCAAATGGCTCTGAGCACTATGGGACTTAACATCTGTGGTAATTAGTCCCCTAGAACTTAGAACTACTTAAACCTAACTAACCTAAGGACATCACACACATCCATGCCCGAGGCAGGATTCGAACCTGCGACCGTAGCGGTCACGCGATTCCAGACTGAAGGGCCTAGAACCGCATGGCCACACCGGCCGGCTACTCTGTAAATCCTAAGGATGTGTAAGGTAATATGTTCGGTTGCGTATGACCACACGCTCAAATTCAAATGGTTCAAATGGCTCTGAGCACTATGGGACTTAACTTCTGAGGTCATCAGTCCCCTAGAACTTAGAACTACTTAAACCTAACTAACCTAAGGACATCACACACATCCATGCCTGAGGCAGGATTCGAACCTGCGATCGTAGCGGTTGCGCGGTTCCAGACTGAAGGGTCTAGAACCGCTCGGCCACACCGGCCGGCCCAGTAAAACACTACTGTGTTTGTATCGATATTGCATTTGATAGCTTTAGGCCGAACAATAAGGTTTTTTTGCAGTCAGCTGTGCTAGAGACTACAGAAAATTTATAAACAAGGCCGTGACTGCGAGGAGACGTTATTCCATATCATCTCGATGAATAGATTCCTTTTGTCCTTTCCATAAAGAAACCATTAGAAAGGAGTAATTTAATTACTAAAAACGAACAGATTGCTTTCGACAATTCCTTGAATAATCAGAGGTATTTTCGGTCAGAACGGATTCAACGTGTAAGAATAAATGGGATGTAGCATCGTTCAAAAATGGTTCAAATGGCTCTGAGCACTATGGGACTCAACTGCTGAGGTCATTAGTCCCCTAGAACTTAGAACTAGTTAAACCTAACTAACCTAAGGACATCACAAACATCCATGCCCGAGGCAGGATTCGAACCTGCGACCGTAGCGGTCTTGCGGTTCCAGACTGCAGCGCCTTTAACCGCACGGCCACTTCGGCCGGCTGTAGCATCGTGAAGGGAGATTATCAATCTGTGTGTTGGTTAACATAAAGACTCATCACTAGTCACGAGAGATGTACCTGGTGTTAATAATTAAAGTGCAGCTGTTCGGGGCGCGACCGATTTATGCTAAAAAAATTAGTTCCAATTTTCCCCACCAGGTGCATCTTTGGAGCTGTGAATGCAAGAAAGGCGTTAGTCATGTAGTCATGTTTCCATGTGTAATGGATTAGGAACAGGGTGTGGGCGGAAAACGTCAAACAAGTGACAAAGGCCTAATGTTGATTTTATTGTTAACCGCCGCTTACACACTGTTAAATACAAGCAACAGAGACGTCGACAAGGTGCCGCATCCGTAAAACGACGTAATCAACAGTTGCTCGTAGTAGCTCCAGTGGAAGCAGAGCAACATGTTCCAGTATACTGGTCTTCATATAGAGACCGAACGAGTTGCTGGTAAACGTGCCTATTTAGACATCCCCAGTTCCAAAAGTCACGTGGATTCAGATCAGATAATCTTGCAGGCCTCACACACTGTACAAGGACATCTCATAATATGCAGACGTCACAGTACACCTTACGGACACTCTGGGCGTATTGTCTTCAAAGAAGAACGGACCGAGAATAAAGGTGTTTGCGAATCCACACCACACAGGCACACACGGCGAGTGCAGTGGCTCTTCGTGCAAAACACGCGGTTTAACAGTACCCCATACTCGGCAGTTCTGTGTATTCACTACATCCTGTAGTGTAAAATGTGCATTGTCACTCCGTAGAATATTGCCTGGCCACATGTCATCAGCTTCGATTTGTGCCACAACGTTGAAGCACATCACGAGGTTTAAGTTCTTATACCGTTTGGATCTTGTGTGGGTACCAAAGTAAAACAAACCGCAAAACTTTCCGTGCTGTTGACAATGGGAGGGACAGTTCTCGTGACACTGTACGAGCACTACCTGCAGCACATGCTGCATGGTTGGTTACAGCAACAGCAACATCGTTAACGACTCCCACCGAGATCGGACGCCTTCCTCTTCCAACCGCCACACCAAGCTCACCCGTACTTTCGAATTTCATTACCGTCTTCTTTAACCCTTTTAATGATATAGGGCCCCCACTGAGTCTCTCTCAATGCTGCACTGTTATTGCTGCCTTTCACATAAAACAGCTTCAAAACAGCGCACGGTCTCTGTTTTCAATAGCCATACTGTTCACTCACGTCACAGATTGTCAAATGAAAGCGTGGATGACATACCGTAATACAGACAGTGTTTCGTTCCAGTTTTGCAGCCTTCCGCTGTGGCCGTGCGGTTCTAGGCGCTTCAGTCTGGAACCGAGCGACCGCTACGGTCGCAGGTTTGAATCCTGCCTCGGGCATGGAGGTGTGTGATGTCCTTAGGTTAGTTAGGTTAAAGTAGTTGTAAGTTCTAGGGGACTGATGACCTTAGATATTAAGTCCCATAGTGCTCAGAGGCATTTGAACCAGTTTTGCATCTGGTGCCCATGATTGGAATTTATTTGATTTCACCGAAAATCGGTTCCGCATTAACACATCAGAATATCTACCAAGTTTTGCTGCTACACGGTTATTACATGTCAACACTGGACTTCCGTGAGTAGCTCGGTTTTAATTTTAACCATACAGTATTTGTGCGAGTGACTCTTAAGTGATTGTATGCAGGATTAGCGTTTATGTACAACAAGCGACAGCTACATAACAGGTAGTATATAGTATACAGACTTCCAAAGTGTGATCAGTACCGTTTCGATAACTATATGCCTACTGACCTCTTGTGTCAGCACATATTTTTGCTGTTAACGAGCGAAGTCAGTGGAGAAATATAACTTCGTTAACTGTTTTCTTCACTGTTGGTGAGTACATCTTTCGAACGAGAAAACCACATGATGTCTTCGGTGACCTTGGAGTTTGTCCTTCCCCTGCCGTCATCGCGGCGGGATACCCATCAAGCAATAACGGAGTGAAGCGGTGCCCACTCACGTCTGGTGGGTCGTTAAGCTACAGTAAACAGCCCAGCAGCCACTGGCGGAGGCCGAGGCCACGTCGCATTACGGCTAATTTTCGGGACGAGAAGGGTCGACCCCGGAGCCGCTTGAAACCACGTAAAAGGCCGCTTCCTGTTTCACAATCGGCCAATCAGACCGGGCAGGGCCCACGCGCGCGTCACAGAGGCGAGCCTGCGATGGGGAGGCCTCCAGGGTGAGGCTAACAACCGCTGGCCGCTCTAGGTCTTAGTCACATTTTCTGAAACTTTTTTGTACCGTATTCAAGTATGTAGTAGTCTTGAGATAGTGCCTCAAGGGGTTTTTTTTTTTTTTTTTGTGTAAAAGAATAGCAAATGCTAAAATGTAACAAGTAAGAGAGGCGTCCAATAAGTATTGTAACACTTTTCTTTCTGAAAGTAGGCTGGTTTTACTCAGGGTCCAAATACATCCTATTATTCCCCACTCTTTTGGCTAAAGATCCCTGTGTTTCAATATCATCATCTCCGTTCAGTGCAACGCCCCTATGCCACATTACGCGGAGCGCCTGTATGGTACCACTCTTCTTGCCGACGATGCAGCTATTGTTTTGCTGCATCATTCACGTACAGCTTCCTGCGGAGAGCTTCATTGGGCCAAACGGATGGAAGTCGGAAGGTGCGAGATCCTAGCTGTATGGTTGATGGTAACAAATCACGCGTGGAGAAACAATGGTATATACATCGACTGTAAAGCTTTCATGACAGCAGCTAACCAATGTGACCTTACGAATGTAAACTTCTTTAACAAGATCTATATTTGGATAAAAAGGGTGTTTTCAAACGCTTTTACTTAAATGGTGCTCATAATTCATTCCTGAATTTGCAATGGTTCATCTATGATCAAATGTCAAAAGTATTTTCTCCTAAGTAATACTTTCCTGTTCCAATACTCTGTATTTATTTTTGCCGGCCGCGGTGACCGAGCGGTTCTAGGCGCTTCAGTCCCGAACCGCGCCATTGCTGCGGTCGCAGGTTCGAATCCTGCCTCGGGCATGGATGTGTGTGAAGTCCTTAGGTTAGTTGGGTTTAAGTAGTTCTAAGTTCTAGGGGACTGATGACCTCAGGTGTTAAGTCCCATAGTGCTCAGTGCCATTTGAACTATTTTTGATATTTATTTTTCAGTTAAAAATACGCAGACTGATATGAGCTCGAGAACAGAATGTACGTTAAGGCAACCCATCAGTCTGAATTAAGATGAACTTGCTTTGTTTTGAGCGCTCAGTTGTTGGGGACCCATTTATTTCATCTTCACAATTACCTGAAGCGGATATTTTTTATATATTCCTAGGCACTGGTAGTATAATTTAAAGCTTATATTTCTGCCTCTTTTGGAGGTAATGCGTTACTTTTGTCTGTATCGAGGATCCACTGTCTGCATGTCTTCGTGCATTTCGTTGCAACCACGTCCAGGCTGGCCAGCTCACCAGCCCTCACTGATAATCTGAGAGGAAGATTCGACTCGTGTCAGGCTCACATCCCTGTGTCCCAGAAGTTGAACGTAAGCACGCTTAGCTATCGGAGCAGATCAAGTCCATCTGGTCTGTTACATGTCGCTATTCGATCTTTATTCCTTCTGAAAATATCTGCGTTATCTTAACTGTACTGGGAGAACGAACACATGTTGTGATCTCTTGGAGCTAAGTACAAAATTTTCTCTTGTGTGGAACGGCTTGGGCATCTCACCATCGTGCCTAGAAGTGCTGGTCACTTTGGAACACAGGGCTCTCTCCCTAGGTTCCTAAGGGGCCGCGAAATTCTAGAAACCCACAGCCCGCCTATGATCGTTCTAGTTTGTCGGCAGGACAGAATGTGCCCTTTCAAATCAGGAAGTTCCATTGAGTCCTGGAAGGGTTTGCAGGCGTGACGAATCTGCTCTCCCTGGAGGGCACTGAAGTATGCGACTCTGCCATTTTGTGCTCCAGTAACAGCCCACGTTAATTTTTGGTTTACCCAATGAGCAGCGAGATAGCAGGCGGTTCGCCAACATTCAGGCAACTGAGGAATACACAGTGGGCGCTATTCAAAGTTTTAGCAGTTTCTTCCATGGGATTTGTACAAGAAAGATAAATCCTGGGTTGTCAGGCTGGTAATCGTGATAGACTCTTCCTTCGAAGGTGTGTTCTGGAGTGACAGAGCGTGGTTGTAGAGAAGGCGGTGAGCGGCACAAGTGTGTGCAAAGTCCGATTTTCGATCGCCGAAACGTTGGTCTGCAGCCTTCGACGGGCTTACTGTTTGAACAAGTACCGCAATCACGCTACAGCGCAGCCCTTTTACCTCTGAGTAACTCGCAACCTGCGTGTCCTTTAAATCGCAACTTGGGTTGCATTTGTGCTAATTCAGAGTTGGTTATAGTGTTCAAAAATTCCCTTTAATTACATTGGTGAGCTGCTCAGACCTATTGGAAAGCCATATGCAGTTACGGTTCCACTCTTCTTTCTAATCAGTTTCAATTGCTCGTAAATAACTGGAGTATTATCCACAATAATATGAGTGTTATGCAAATTACCACAATCAATTGTCTGGTCTGATAAAACGATCTTCTTTGTGAAAAGTCTTTGTTAATTATTAGTTTAACGGTGTTGCGCACCCAGGTTCGTGACTCTTTTAGCGCTTTGTGGATAGTTAAGATTCCACGAATTTTAGTTTCACATCAGCTTTTTCTTATTATACCATTATTACAAAAAATTCTTTTTTTTTAGTATCATGACCTCAGATTAAATTGTACATTCTACATTAGCGAAATAAACTAGATTAATTAAAACTAATGCATTGAACTTATTTTACTCAGCTTCATGACTGTGAACAGGGGACCCTTCATTATTGAACATTTTATAAATACGTTCAGTCACATTCGTTTATTTTAATCCGTGCCTTCATAGTACCTGTGATCCGTTGGCATACAGGTTCCCTCACTGAGATCAGTACCACGACTTCTCAGCGGAAAGATTTGTTTGTAGTAGTCTGTATGAATGATTATTCAAGACCTCATATTTTAACATTTGTTTCCTTTTTTGATGAGTTTATGAGAGTGGCAGGCAGACTGCATGTTCACTATCGAACCCCAGAACGTCTCATTGCCAAATAAAATTAATATAAAAAGAGCAGATCAAAGAGAGAAAATAAAATTTCGACGGAAATTGATTGCAAGAACAACGTACGTTACTAGTAATGGTCCTACTGCAGGTGGTACCTGTCATCTTACTTTGTGGCAACAGCTAACCTGACCACCACGGAGCGAGAGAAAGGGGGAGAATAACAAAGAGAACAGCTTCATATTGAAAACAAATCAGAACCATACAAGAGTATCGAACTTTTTATACAGGTACATTGCGAAGTGTAAATGCACTCCAGCAAAAAGTGCTAGGAAAAATCGAGAATCGAGCGTTCGTCTTTTGCCATCCAATAATGAAATGGGCGTTAGCCGTATACCATCTACGTCAAACATGTCGCTTATGATGTCCGGCTTATACATCAAATGGTTGCTGTAGACGTAAAAGGACATTTATTTTCTCTGCTCATTTTTCTGTGGGCATCTGAATTGCAATCACGTTGCTCTGGAGGAATGTGCAAATTGCAGGGATGCTAAATGCCAAAAGGTGAGCTCATTTTAAGTGCCGTTCGAATATGCAACCGTAGTGACACCAGTGTTCGCGGCATACTGCAGTAGCACCGTAGATGCGGTTGTGTGAACACCGAGCTTTCGGTGACGCCACTGAGATGTTGCCACTTTTTGCCCTACCCCTAAACATTAAAGTAGGTTGTTCATATTCATGTCATTAGCCTTCACCAGCCACTATCATTCGACTGCTACCTGGTGGCTGTATTTCGTAACACCAGCATTGCGTTCCTGTTTTATTGTAATAGTTTCTTCTGTATCTCCAGCATGCTGGGGTTGGAGTGGACGCGCAACATTTTTTGTGATTACAATAACCGTCATGAAAACCTCTTATGGTGCACCGGAAGAGCACTAATAAATGTACGTCTTGTGTTATACCAGTCATAAATGTGGAAACTATGCCATGAAACCAACAAGTGTGATTGTAGATAATATAGCCCCCAGTGTCGGAGCAAAAATTCTGACAGTTAACGATGAGTACATGTGGAGGCCACATTATCTAATTTCACACTGGATTTCATAGACAATTTTGTCACATGTATGACTGGTGTAGCGCAAGACTTACATTTATGGCTCATTTTATAACGGACAAACAGTCCGAAAACGCTCATCAATAAATAAATTCTCTTCCTGTGCAATTTAAGGTGGTTTTAGTAACAGCCACTGTAATATTTTCTGATGTTGTCTAATTTGTTTCAGTGCATTTTCCTTTTCCCATTGAAAATAAATCCACAAAAGGTGGTCGTCGGGTATAATTTGCTAATTTATGGACTAGCACGAAGAGCGACCTTGCTTATGGAAGCAAAACGTAAAGTCGTGTAACGATTGTGGCTTTAGAGAGCAAACACTATTAGAAATAGTGGACTGTGTGCTGGAAACAGCCCCACAGAGTGATGTTCCAGTTGAGAAATAAAAATTAGACATATTCAAATTGTTTGTATTAACTCTAGAATGCTATACCAACTTCGAACCCTTCCATACGAATACCTCCGTCGATTCGACCATCATAATAAGGTCTGGCCAGGACAATGAGTAAAAGCCACGCAACGGTTGAATTATAAATCCTTTACTGTAGAAAAGTTAAAGAAAATAGATCTCACGGTTCATGCGCACTTTCCACTACGATAAATCACAAAAACTCATATTGCATAGGTTCACAAACAAAAGGGCGTTGACACATACTTTTTACCCGCCGGAAATACTGTGGAATAAGCACCGAATAGAAAACTGCATCAATTCTTACACGGTGATTTCAGTGATCACTTGCCAGGAGTGTTGAATACAAGCAATAGTTACGCAAACAACAGAAGAAGAATGTTATCTGAGAAAAATAGCTCAATACATTTTGGTATGTCAAACATATATCCAGTGGAAGCAGTCGGTCCTTGGCGAACACGGACTGGTTCACCAGTTGTTTCATGCAGACGTTTCGTTTTCCAGGCCATTCCTGTCTTAGACATTAGCTCGCTTTCACATGGCACCCATATGTACTGGAAGTTGTCTCCAGAGGAAGACGTTGTGGCTGACGACTGGGAAGCTGCCGAGGAACTCTTTTTCCTTGAACAGTCCTCATTACTTGTCTTCTGCACATTTATCACGCCAGTATTTTCGGGGTGAATAGTAGACTGTTTTCCCCCTTGTTGTTTTTCGCGACAGATGCTTCCTTCTCAAATTGCGCTACCCTTGCGTTGAGTGTTCCTTCATCCCACTCTGATGCAGGGTCGATTGTGTCGTCGTAAATGATGTCTTCTTCTTTGACGCTGCGGTCTTCGTCAAAACTTTCAGATGATATGTCAAGACCTGATTCCATTGAATCCACAACTCTAGGTTTTGTGTAATTCGTCAGCACATGAAAAGAAAATGAAAATCATGAACAGGTATCACAGGCGACTCGAAACCAAAACATTCTTTTCAATAAACGTCCAATCAGATACCCACACAAAATTAGTCGCTCATTACTAAACGTTCGTCGAGTTCATTTTGTTCGTGGATACCACACTTAAGTCGTTTCAACTAATCAGCATTTACGTGCACATATACAGGCTGGTCCACTGATCGTGACCGGGCCAAATATCTCACAAAATAAGCGTCAAACGAGAAAACTACAAAGAAAGAAACTTGTCTAGCTTGAAGGCGTTGCCATAGGTCAAACGGATATCATCTGCATTTTTTTAAAATAGGAACCCCCATTTCTTATTACTTATTCGTGTAGTACGTAATGAAATATGAATGTTCTACCTGGACCATTATTTCGCATTGTTATATATGGCGCTGTAATAGTCACAGACATATGGCTCACAATTTTAGACGAACAGTTGGTAACAGGTAGATTTTTTAATTTAAAATACAGAACGTACGTACGTTTGAACATTTTATTTCGGTTTTTTCAATGTGATACATGTAGCTTTGTGAACTTATCATTTCTGAGAACGCATGCTGTTACAGCGTGATTACCTGTAAATACCACATTATGCAATAAATGCTCAAAATGATGTCCGTCAACCTCAATGCATTTTGCATTACGTGTAACGACATTCCTCTCTACAGCGAGTAGTTCGCCTTCCGTAACGTTCGCAATTGCATTGACAATGCGCTGACGCTTGTTGTCAGGCGTTGTCGGTGAACCACGATAGCAAATATCTTTCAACTTTCCCCACAGAAAGAAATCCGGGGACGTCGGATCCGGTGAACGTGCGGGTCATGGTATGGTGCTTCGACGAACAATCCACCTGTCATGGAATATACTATTCAATACCGCTTCAACCGCACGCGAGTTGGAAGTACATCGCCATTCTGTCATGCAGTGAAACATCTTGTAGTAACATCGGTAGAACGTTACGTAGAAAATCAGCATACATTGCACCATTTAGATTGCCATCGATAAAATGGGGGCCAATTATCCTTCCTCCCATAATGCCGCGTCATACATTAACCCGCCAAGATTCCTGATGTTCCACTTGTCGCAGCCATCGTGGATTTTCCGTTGCCCAATAGTCCATATTATGCCAGTTTACGTTACCGCTGTTGGTGAATGACGCTTCGTCGCTGAATTGAACGCGTGCAAAAAATCTGTCACCGTCCCATAATTTCTCTTGTGCCCAGTGGCAGAACTGTACTCGACGTTCAAAGTCGTCGACATGCAATTCCTGGTGCATAGAAATATGGTACGAGTGTACGCGATGTTGATGTAGCATTTTCAACACCGACGTTTTTGAGATTCCCGATTCTCGCGCAATTTGTCTGCTACTGATGTGCGGATTAGCCGCAACAGCAGCTAAAACATCTACCTGGGCATCATCATTTGCTCCACGTCGTGGTTGACGTTTCACATGTGGCTGAAACACTTCCTGTTTCCTTAAATAACGTAGCTATCCGGCGAACGATCCGGACACTTGGATGATGTCGTCCAGAATACCGAGCAGCATACATTGCACACGTCCGTTGGACATTTTGATCACAATAGCCATAGACCAACACGATATCGACCTTTTCCTCAATTGGTAAACGGTCCATTTTAAGACGGGTAATGTATCACGTAGCAATCCGCACTGGCTGAATGTTACGTGATACCACGTGCATATACGTTTGTGTCTATTACAGCGCCATCTATCACAATGCGAAAAAAGTGGACCAACGAAAACATTCATATTTCTTTACGTACTACACTATCATTTATTAAAAAAATGGAGATTCCTATTTTAAAAAACGCATTTGATATTCGTTTGACCTATGGCAGCGGCATCTAGCGGGCCAACCATAGCGCCATCTGGTTTCCCCCTTCAAGTTAGACGAGTTTCGTTCTTTGTGAGATATTTTTCCCGGTCACTATGAATGGCCCACCCTGCATACCTTCGTCGTTTCGACGCTGTAACTTCGGCACGACACATGGTTTACCTGATGGAAGAACGGTGTAGGTCACTTCCGCCAGCATTATCACAGAGCCAAGTTGACACCCACCCCACGAACTGCTGCGAAGACGACGCGCTCAACACGTCCACAACAATAGGGGGTGAGGTTGAGGGAGGGGGGGGGGGAGAGCTTGTTGAAGGGGAATGTGTTCGTCGAATCCATTACCAGTAGTATTCAAAGATCAATAAACACACTAAATTACAAAATTCTAGGGAAAGTGGTGCACCTACAGATGACATCTACACCCCAGCTATTAGTTCATGAAACATGTTTTGAATTGCGTGGACTGTAATCGTCATTTGAGTATCTGAATTTCGATTGGAGGGAGATGCGGAGCTCAGCAACTATTTATAATGGGTTTTAATCATTCATAAATGCTTTGTGAATCCCTTTTCCTCTTCCAGTGTTATTTCTTTTGAAATGGGTTTGTTGCTCCCACTTTATTCCTGCGTGAAATCCTTTGTCAGTTACAGTATTTGGATTTTCTTTCCCTTTCCTCAGCAGTAAAACCATAACTCCCACTAAAACGTAAGGATCACTCCTCAGCATCTCTGATGACATCATACTGAAAACTGCGCCACTACATAGAATATGTGGTGGCACGTGTGAGGCGTAGTTCACAGAGCCACTGCAGCGTACCACGAGCTCCGTCAGCACTCTAATCACGGAATCCGACTTAACAGTGTAACTAGAGTCTACAGAGCCCACCGAGCAGTTGCCCAGTGGGTCGCAGTTCATTTTGAGAGAGCAGTCGCAGTAAAAGTAGATCATCGGGAACCCTGCGCCAGGACCGCGGAGCAGCTTTTAGAGGCGGCGCGAGACGGGGCTACCTGCGACCCAGCTTATCTGCGCGTTATGACAGCGAGCCGCCACCCCGCCAGGAATGTTAACGAGGCTACCTGCCGCCCCGCCGAGGCGAGGACCTATCCCTGCCCTCGCTCGCTATTTGGCAGCGGCCCGACCCAGCACTCCAAATAGCTGGCTGCTCCTGGCAGCGGGCAAGGTGTCGGGATGCGGCCGCCCGCAAACGAGGAAATGCCTCGTTACGGCTCCTATCTACGTGTGTTGCTGGAAGAGCTGCACGAGGAGGCAAGAATGTCAAAACTGAGTGTAACTGTGACACTGCCTGAGCAGCTTACTAAGAAGGCAGAAAAATACATTATCTAGCATCTCCTAGATGCTATTGTACACTACTGGCCATTAAAATTGCTACACCACAAAGATGACGTGCTACAGACGCGAAAATTTAACCATCAGGAAGAAGATGCTGTGATATGCAAATGATTCGCTTTTCAGAGCATTCACACAAGATTGGCGCCGTTGGCCGCACCTACAACGAGCTGACATGAGGAGAGTTTCCAACCGATTTCTCATACACAAACAGCAGTTGACAGGCGTTGCCTGGTGAAACGTTGTTGTGATGCCTCGTGTAAGGAGAAGAAATGCGTATCATCACGTTTCCGACTTTGATAAAGGCCGGATTGTAGCCTATCGCGATTGCGGTTTATCGTATCGCGACATTGCTGCTCGCGTTGGTCGATATCCAATGACTGTTAGCAGAATATGGAATCGGTGGGTTCAGGAGGGTAATATGGAACGCCGTGCTGGATCCCAACGGCCTCGTATCGCTAGCAGTCGAGATGACAGGCATCTTATCCGCATGGTTGTAACGGATCGTGCACCCAAGTCTCGATCCCTGAGTCAACGGATGGGGACGATTGCAAGACAACAACCATCTGCAAGAAAAGTTCGACGACGTTTGCAGCAGAATGGACTATCAGCTCGGAGATCATGGCAGCGGTTACCCTTGACGCTGCATCACAGACAGGAGCGCCTGCGATGGTGTACTCAACGACGAACCTGGGTGCACCAATGGCAAAACGTCATTTTTTCGGATGAATCCAGGTTCTGTTTAAAGCATCATGATGTTCGCATCCGTGTTTGGCGACATCGCGTTGAACGCACATTGTAAGCGTGTATTCGTCATCGCCATACTGGTGTATCACCCGGCGTGATTGTATGGGGTGCCAGTGGTTACACGTCTCGGTCACCTCTTGTTCACATTGACGGCACTTTGAACAGTGGGCGTTACATTTCAGACGCATTACGACCCGTGGCTCCACCCTTCATTCGATCCCTGCAAAGCACAACATTTCAGCAGGATAATGCACGATCCCATGTTGCAGGTCCTGTACGGGCCTTTCTGGATACAGAAAATGTTCGACTGCTGCTCTGGCCAGCACATTCTCCATATCTCTCACCAACTGAAAACGTCTGGTCAATGGTGGCCGAGCAACTGGCTTGTCACAATACGCCAGTCACTACTCTTGATGAACTGTGGTATCGTATTGAAGCTGCATGGTCAGCTGTACCTGTACACACCTGTTTGACTCAATGCCCAGGCGTATCAAGGCCGTTATTACGGCCAGAGGTGGTTGTTCTGGGTACTGATTTCTCAGGATCTATGCACCCAAATTGCGTGAAAATGTAGTCACATATGTGCGGTAGCGTTCTCGCTTCCCACGCCCGGGTTCCCGGGTTCGGTTCCCGGCGGGGTCAGGGATTTTCTCTGCTTCGTGATGGCTGGGTGTTGTGTGCTGTCCTTAGGTTAGTTAGGTTTAAGTAGTTCTAAGTTCTAGGGGACTTATGACCACAGCAGTTGAGTCCCATAGTGCTCAGAGCCATTTGAACCATTTTTTTTGTAATCACATGTCAGTTGTAGTATAATACATTTGTCCAATGAATACCCGTTTATCATCTGCATTTCTTCTTGGTGTAGCAATTTTAATGGCGAGTAGCGTACATACACTCAGGTGAGAAAAGTCATGGGATAGCGACATGCACATATACAGATGGCGGTAGTATCGCGTATACAAAGTATAAAAGGGCAGTGCATTGGCGGAGCTGTCACTTTTACTCCAGTGATTTATGTGAAAATGTTTCAGACATGAGTATGGCCACAGAACGGGAGTTAACAGACTTTGAACGCGGATGGTAGTTGGAGCATGACGCATCGGACATTTCACTTCAGAAATCGTTAGAGAATTCAGTATTCCGAGATCCACAGTGTTAAGAGCGTTCCGAGAATACCAAATTTAAGGCATTACCTTTCGGCCGAACAGTGCACATAACGACCGACATCAGCGGCGTTTGCGTACAGCTGTCAGTGCTAATAGACAAGCAACGCTGCCAAAAATAACAGCAAAAATCAGTGCGGGACGTACGGCGAACGTATCCGTTATGACATTGCTGCGAAATTTGGCATTAATGGGCTATGGCAGTACACGACCGACACGAGTGCCTTTGCTAACAGCACGACGTCGCCTACAGTGCTTCGCCTGGTTTCGTGACCAAATCGGTTGGACACACTGGAAAACTGTGGCAGGGTCCCGATTTCATGTGGTAACGGCTGATGGTAGGGTTCGATTAAGGCGGGGATCCCACGAAGCCATGCACCCAAGTTGTGGTGGCTTCATAATTGTGTGGACTGTGTTCACATAGAATGGACTCGGTTCTTTGTTTCAACTGAAACAACCATTGATTGGAAATGGTTATGTTCGGCTACTTGGACATTATTTGCAGCCCTGCGTGGACTTCATGTTCCCTAACAATTCTGAAATTTTTTGGCATGGGCCATATCGCCAGGCCGCCATTGTTCTAGACAATTCGAAAGTATGATTTGGCCATCCTGATCGCCTTATATGAATCTCATGGGACATTTGTGCGACATAATCGAGAGATCAGTTCGTGCACAAAATCCAGCGCAGGTAACACTTTCGCAATTATGGACGGCTATGGAGGCATCATGGCTCATTACTTCTACAGGAGACTTCCAGTGTCTTCTTGAGTCCATGCCAAGTCGAGCTGCTGCCCTGCATGGGACAAACAGAGGTCCGATATAATATTACGAAGTATCCTATGACTTAGAGGCCTTTTATGGCTTCCTGGTTTCATCGTTTACTCCCTGTCGAAGAGCTATCAACGTAGAGGGCGTGGGAAAAAAACTGGTTGTTTAATTAGTCTCTAAACGTTTAATGGTATTAATGGCAACTCTGGAGGCTTGTAATATGTTTCGGGTAGGTACGCCAGTTGCTGAGGTGGGGTGCTGGAGTAATCCTGAACGTAATGTGGCTTGAAGACTTTTTTTTTAATACAAAAACGGTGACTGGAGTGCTGAACCTTAGACGGAATAGTCATTTACCAACCTCACATACTATCAGGTCACGGATGAAAATTTTTAAAGCAACAGGAAGTGCCCTTAAAGTGAGGCAGGAAGGCCCAGAATAGGGCACGAGTAGGGGAGGTGCAAAATTTCGTAAGCAACAGTCCAAAGCTTTCTGTGAGATAAACTGCGTCAGTGGTGGGAATGTTTAGTACCAGTACGCACAGAATTTTACACAATAATTTGAAGTTGCAGGCGTACAAGATACAGATTGTGTGACAGTTAAATGATAGTGGTTATGAAAAGTGAATGACTCTGTCTCATAATTACTGACTAATATTAGGGACAATCCAAATGAGTGGCAAGGCATATTTGCACCTCAGCGATTATGTCAACAAACAAAACTGCTGTAGCAAAATCCAGGAAGCTACAGTGTGGGGCGCTGTCATTGTAGTGGGACTAATCGGCCCTTTCTGTTTTCAGGATGAACATGAGCGAATAACGACAGCCAATCTCATCGTGGCTGAACTTGAACAGTCTTCTGCAAATAAGTACTGATTTCAGCAATATGATGCTACGTTTCACGGTGCTCAATGCTCAATGCCAGCGGCGCACTGAGTGTTTGGTAACCACATCTTTTCAAGGACTAAGGACATTTTGTGGTCTGCCAGCTCTCCCGACTTACCGGTGTTACTTCCCTTTGAGGTTCCCGAAACGTAGGGAGTATGGCAGACGTCTACGCACAACTGCGGAATTGAAAGACACAATTCGTGCTGAAGTCAGAAACATTCCTATACAGACGCTTGAACGTGCCTTGAACGATGTACATCGCAGATTATATCCTACAAGATACCATTCTCAAAACATAAACAGTGCGTGTAATGGCAATAGGCAAGGTTTTCCTTGTTGTGACTATAAATGTTTTACAGTATCGGTCTGTTTCGCTGTATCCAAATAGGCCCGTTTTCCTGCCACACCCAATATATCCACCAGACAGTGGCTGCAACCTTCCCTTTCAGCTACAGAATAAATACTGATTCGCACTTAACGGAAAGTGTTGGAACGGTACGTCAAAATATTCCGCAGTCCATTTCAGATCGTGGAGTTCACACAGAACGGCGACGGAACGTAAAGGAACGAGACGTGGCGGAATAGAATGTCGAGGTCGAGATTTCTGGAGAAGGAAGTTTAGACGCTGACTTTGATCGGTAAACGGCATTGTCATCTGTTAACATCGAAAGTTAAATTATTTTCACTTCGTTCACTCATGTTATACTAGTGATTTTCATGGTTTTGCTTCCTGTTAGTCATCATTTTATTGCTTTGTTTTGATTTCGTGACATGTTGCAGATATCCCACGACAACCTGGGTATTAAGTGAGTGTTCTTCCATAAGAAGAGCGAAATACGTGAACACAAAAAATGAGTTATGTTTTACAATAACAGGCCAGAGAAAAGTTTACTTTACGAAAAACATATCATAAATTGATGAAGCAGTTTTCATAAAAACTATTTTTTTAGCGAAAAATTGAGATACGTGTAGTACATCACAGATCCTCTGGCTGCGGCATAACTCTTTCTGTTTAGCTATGTTGTGTTAAATTTTGTTTTCGTCGTATCTTATCATTTCGGCAGTCACTTGAGGAAGTTCGTCTCTGCGGCTTTCGTATTGTCACTTGTCTCAAAATAAATGAGCATGCCAGACTTAATTCGTCTTCTCCTGGTAGCCATGGAGTAAAACTAACGCAAAGAAAGCCACGTTTGCCCATTTTTACAATAACTGGGAATAAACTGGTGAGTTTTAAAAGAGTGGTGGTGTGGTCTACATTATTTCACAAAACCACCTATTCATTTTATATTTCCCAAGAAGGAGAAAGATACAGTATTGATGAAATGCTGCCACAAGACTTCTTCCGCCAGGCTCAGCAGCAGTAGTAGAGAAAAAGGCATTTTTTGTCGTTATTTCACTCTCAGAGAAAAAATGGAGAAGTTGAACAAGCTTTTTGTAAGTGTATTGGCTCGTAAATATCGTTTTATGTGTTTGTACGAGTATGTGCATATTTCCAGTAGCAAACAAAATTTCCATGTTTTTAAATGTTGGAACGACAGTCTTCTTGCTGTTTGGCATCTCAATAGTCTGACATACAAATCTCATCAGGAACTTCCGTTACAAAGTTTCCTTTATTCATTCGTAAATTTTAAAATCGCTAGTCCCATAATTCTTTTTTTGCCACAGGTGGTATGATGTGACTTCATTTTCATCGCCCATTTCTGCGTTAAACAAAGTGACGTCTTGCACTCCGTCTACTTTCAATACATCACCATTTGACGATGACGAGGCCTGCCATTCCGTTTCGTTTCGTTGACGCCTAGTGTGAAACGACCGTAATACGAATGACAAATTTCTTCCGAAGCCTTTTTTTTAAAAAAAAGTAAAGAAAAGAAAAGGGAGCTTGATTAAAGGTACACTTTGTCTCTATCTCATTTGAACTTTACTTTGCGATGCACCAAAATCAGGAAAAAAAAATAAAGGAAGATCAAAAGGTTAGTGTAGCCTTCCCTCGATATGGCCGTGATTAGAAACCGAGCGCAAGTTCGGATTAAACAGCAAAGGGAACAAATATCATATACAGCTTTACTGCTCTAAGTATCCTGGAACTGCTCTCTAGCGAGTTTGGAAGTCACGTAATCCCAACAACCGGGGAGTTATTTGAACACCTAGGCTCTCTGGAGTCCCTAGAATTGATATAGGAATTAGGGAATATCCAAAAAATGTGTAGTGCGTTTCGTTACAGGTTCATTAGCTAGCGCGAAAGCGTCACAGAGATGCAGCTCCAGTTCCAGACATTACGAGGGATACGTTCTGTATCGTTGTGCTTTTCTGCTATAATCCTGAGAGTGTACATTCCTGGAACAGTCAGCCAATACATTGCTTCGTCCTGCGAATATCTCACGAAAGGAGCAATATTTCTTCCCTTGAACCATTCGCGACTGGAACAAGAAAAGGGGGAAGTGACAATGATACCCTTCGCCATACATCTACATCTACATCTACATCTATACTCCGCGAGCCACCTTACGGTGTGTGGCGGAGGGTACTTATTGTACCACTATCTGATCCCCCCTTCCCTGTTCCATTCACGAATGTGCGTGGGAAGAACGACTGCTTGTAAGTCTCCGTATTTGCTCTAATTTCTCGGATCTTTTCGTTGTGATCATTACGCGAGATATATGTGGGCGGTAGTAATATGTTGCCCATCTCTTCCCGGAATGTGCTCTCTCGTAATTTCGATAATAAACCTCTCCGTATTGCGTAACGCCTTTCTTGAAGTGTCCGCCACTGGAGCTTGTTCAGCATCTCCGTAACGCTCTCGCGCTGACTAAATGCCCCCATGACGAATCGCGCTGCTTTTCGCTGGATCATGTCTATCTCTTCTATTAATCCAACCTGGTAAGGGTCCCATACTGATGAGCAATACTCAAGAATCGGTCGAACAAGCGTTTTGTAAGCTACTTCTTTCGTCGATGAGTCACATTTTCTTAGAATTCTTCCTATGAATCTCAACCTGGCGCCTGCTTTTCCCACTATTTGTTTTATGTGATCATTCCACTTCAGATCGCTCCGGATAGTAACACCTAAGTATTTTACGGTCGTTACCGCTTCCAATGATTTACCACCTATGGCATAATCGTACTGGAATGGATTTCTGCCCCTATGTATGCGCATTATATTACATTTATCTACGTTTAGGGAAAGCTGCCAGCTGTCGCACCATGCATTAATCCTCTGCAGGTCCTCCTGGAGTACGTACGAGTCTTCTGATGTTGCTACTTTCTTGTAGACAACCGTGTCATCTGCAAATAGCCTCACGGAGCTACCGATGTTGTCAACTAAGTCATTTATGTATATTGTAAACAATAAAGGTCCTATCACGCTTCCCTGCGGTACTCCCGAAATTACCTCTACATCTGCAGATTTTGAACCGTTAAGAATGACATGTTGTGTTCTTTCTTCTAGGAAATCCTGAATCCAATCACAAACCTGGTCCGATATTCCGTAAGCTCGTATTTTTTTCACTAAACGTAAGTGCGGAACCGTATCAAATGCCTTCCTGAAGTCCAGGAATACGGCATCAATCTGCTCGCCAGTGTCTACGGCACTGTGAATTTCTTGGGCAAATAGGGCGAGCTGAGTTTCACATGATCTCTGTTTGCGGAATCCATGTTGGTTATGATGAAGGAGATTTGTATTATCTAAGAACGTCATAATACGAGAACACATAACATGTTCCATTATTCTACAACAGATTGACGTAAGCGAAATAGGCCTATAATTATTCGCATACAACTTAAGGGGCTTGTGGAGTGTAGACGGAGACGTAGATCTAGGCGCAAATAGTACAATGGAATAACGAAAATTTAATTAAAATCTACACGTTTGGAAGAAAGTCGTTATATTTTCACTCACTTCATAGTCAATGAATCAAAGATAGATAGTTGTTCTCTTAAATTTTAACATTGATAATCACACAGTTGTGCTGAAATTCGCAAATCTCATTTTACATGAGATTTCCGACGCTGTTTTCTTTGCACTCTTTGCTAATAAACAGGCATACCCGAAGACATTCGTTTCCACGAGGCATCATACTAAAACCACGTAAAACACCATCTAGCCTTGATAATGGGGAAAATTCGGCGAGGAAGTGTTCGCAAGTTTCAATGGGCGTGCGGGTAAAATGTCTCATTGCCGATTAGACCCAGCAGAAGTGCCCAATTATGGCGATGTTGATTCCCATGTTTCACCCGCTGTCTGAAATATTTTCTATGAGATTAAAATCGAGTGATGTAACAGCTTTCGAAGTTCTGTGGCGTCCCGGTGTGTTCGTTTAACATAGAAAGTATGTACGCAGTCCTGTGAATACGGCTGTTGTCATCATGAAAGGAGGAAGCGTCCACAACGTTCTCATCACGAAATCGTAGAAGGAAGGGGAACATTTGGTTACCGAGCAATTGGATATTAACATTCTAGGTCACGTGACCTGAACGAGTGGACCGGGTCATGATACGAAAAATACCCCCGAAGCATCCGGCCTAAGCTTTACCCTACACACACTGTATCTGTGTACTCCCCACGTTGCATGATCTAAAAACCAGCCGAAATAGCGACTCTTCGGTGCAAACCACACGCCTGCAGTCAGCTGCTATTAGGGTTCATGTACTTCTGTGAGAAACGGCTTTTTGCGAGGAACCCGAATTCAGATGTCCAATACTGGTTTCTTTCGCTACATCTTCTCAGAAACTGGTAGGGGAGGACCTGCATACACTAAGAGCATCAATTCTTGTCGTCTTTGACATCCTCTGTCATCTGCAAGGCGAGTTACTTGCCTAGGGGCTGAGCAGAATACGTGTAATATTAATGGTTAGTTAGGGCATGATACGTAAATTTACCAGTGACGCACCTTTTTTCTCAATATATTGAGTGCCATTACACAATGCCTTAATATTCACTGCCCTTGAATCTTTATCTTGTTGAGATCATACCAAATAGTACTTTCCTTATGAAATACTGATGTAGCAAATCACCAAACCTAAAGTTGCGGTTGTATTTCTAGTTTATTTCAAAACCATGTAACTTCCGCCACTTCCCTATATTAATTCCAAGGGGATTAGCAACACATTGATATCTTCACTCCATCTGACTGCATCAATTCTGAATCCATCGGTTTGTTTACCATTGCAATAATTGTGATTTAAAAGACATTTGGTGGACGCGTTGCTTTTCTTGAGCCAAATAATTAGTCTGTGTTAAGGATATTGAAACCACGTCTAATATTTTAGGTAGTTAGTCAGTGCATACAGTACAGTCAGAGGGGCGCTAGAAGTGCCTAATACATTTATCTTTAAATTAGCATAATTAGTGAATAAATCATAAAGCAAACTTATTTAATTTTGGACTTAAAAAGTCTACAGAAGAGTAGCGCTTGTGTCAGCATTCAGTTTTATTTAGAGATCCTCCACGTACATTTAAACTAAGCCCTACCTAACAAAAAGAAAATACTCCTTCCCCCTTCAGGCGTTGTCTGCTAAGCTTAACTGTTGCCAGTCTTTCAGACCATAACTCTAAAGGTTATTGCTCAATAAGTACTTGAAAAATAAAAATTAAAATGAAATGTTAACAAATGCTTTTTATAAAAGTGTGCAACGCTACCAGGAGCAGCTTATTCCGGCCTGAATATATTTGTAATACTGCTAGCTTCAAAGAAGGAAGGAAGATTGGGATTTAAAGTAAAATCGACATGGAGGTCATTCGAGACGGAGGAAGAGATCAAGATGTATCAAGAATGGGGAAGGAAATGGGCCGTGCCCTTTCAAAGGAGCCTCCCCGTCACTTTCCTGTGGCGATTTAGGCTATCACGGAAAACGTATAGCTGAATAGCCGGACTCGGATTTGAACCGTCGTCCTCCCAAATATGAATCCAGTGCCACTGCGCCACCTCACTCGGTCTATCTTTAAAAACGCTTAATTTTCGTACGTCATTAGTAACAAAAACAACTGTCATTGGGAGTTATCAGTTTATTTCAAGACCACAGCGTTTTCCCACAGAGTTGATTTTGTTAGGTAACGTGACGGTATACTCTGCTAGGCAACTCAATCAGTGACGGGTCGCCTTTGTCAACGAAATACATCCAACAATTGTGTAAATGACACTAAATATCGCGAAACTATACAGGGTGATTCAAAAAGAATACCACAACTTTAAAAATGTGTATTTAATGAAAGAAACATAATATAACCTTCTGTTATACATCATTACAAAGAGTATTTAAAAAGGTTTTTTTTCACTCAAAAACAAGTTCCGAGATGTTCAATATGGCCCCATCCAGACACTCGAGCAATATCAACCCGATACTCCAACTCTTTCCACACTCTCTGTAGCATATCGGGCGTAACAGTTTGGATAGCTGCTGTTATTTCTCGTTTCAAATCATCAATGGTGGCTGGGAGAGGTGGCCGAAACACCATATCCTTAACATACCCCCATAAGAAAAAATCGCAGGGGGTAAGATCAGGGCTTATTGGAGGCCAGTGATGAAGTGCTCTGTCACGGGCTGCCTGGCGGCCGATCCATCGCCTCGGGTAGTTGACGTTCGGGTAGTTACGGACAGATAAGTGCCAATGTGGTGGCGCTCCATCCTGCTGAAATATGAATTGTTGTGCTTCTTGTTCGAGCTGAGGGAACAGCCAATTCTCTAACATCTCCAGATACTCTAGTCCAGTTACAGTAGCACCTTCGAAGAAAAAGGGACCAAAAACTTTATTGGCTGAAATGGCGAACAAATGTACAACTAAATGAAACTTTATAGCTCCCTTAATTCGCCGACAGATAGTGCTTAGCTCTGCCTTTTGTCGTTGCAGAGTTTTAAATTCCTAAAGTTGTGGTATTCTTTTTGACTCACCCTGTATATGTTCACAAAATATTTTTATTCCGGAAACTATTACTGCCTTCACTATGCATGGCGCAAAAGCTGTCACTCCATACCACAACTATCTGATATGCACCTGGCTAGTGAAACTTATAGATGAGGCGGACTGCAAAACTGAAAATACTGCTGAAAATGAACATTTTTGGTTGTGTGCTGGTGTAAGCTGTCGCCAGCACACCGATCGGCAAAGACGTAGGCGAAGATCGATAATAGCGTCTATCACGAGAGAGGCCAGGTGCACGAGTAGCAACACGCCCTCTGAGCAGCAAGTATTTAGGCCGCCGCCGCACTCCGGAGGGCTCATTCACTAGCTCAGTCACTCAGTCACTGACGCACTAACTCGCACCCCTGCTTGGCGACTCGTGGCACCCCCGTCGGAGGTTCGAGTCCTCCCTCGGGCATGGTTGTGTGTGTTGTCCTTAGCGTAAGTTGGTTTAAGTTAGATTAAGTAGTGCGTAAGATTAGGGACCGATGACCTTAGCAGTTTGGTCCCATAAGACCTTACCACAAATATCCAATTTTCCAGATTGGCGTCTATCATTCATTCGCGGCGTGGGCTTAGGCTACGAGAGTACATAGCGTCAGATTATAGCAAGATCAGCGATACTGTCTGCAAGAGGACTATTATCGAAGAGCTTGTATCACAACACATGGGCTGTGTTAAAGTTAAATAGCAGCTACCTGTTCAAGTAAATACGGAGCCGCGTTAATACATGTGTGCATTTGTATTATAGAAAGGGGATACCGGCCACCCATAACATCCTCTCCGTTGCTCCCTACGGTACAAGACTCTACACGTTGTATCCACAATATACGTTTCTTAAAGCGACCACAATATACTGACAGCGCCGTGAAATCGAAAAAAAAAACGTTGTGGAAAAGATGAGAGTAATCATCTGGCTGATAAATGTGACCTGGTGGAAAGAATGTCAGGCTACAAATTGCAAGGATCCAGGGTTCGATATTCCATGGTTCCAACGCTTTTTACCTTCACTTAACATGACCGTTTTGCGGTCGGGACAACTGCCAGGATGCACAGTGTCACAGAGAGAACGATTAGCTACCTCCCTGGGTTGGTTCTGGTATGGAGAATAGCTCAGCCAGTAGAGCACTTTCCTACAAAAAGCAAAGGTAATGGGTTCTAGTCACGGTGCGGCACAGTTTTAACCTGCCAACGCTTTTAAGATGATATCTTTATTCGAAACGAAAATGGAATTCAGTAGAAAGTCATCAACCCACTCTCTCTTCTTTAGAAAATTATTTAAATCACCAGTTGAAACGCTTGGGCTGTGACAACAAACGAATGATGTCTCTCACATTTAACGACCCGTACTGTTTTTCAGTTATGGAAAAATAAAAAATCTCCAAAAGTCCCTTAATGAGTTTCAAACGTTGAATGCTTGCTTGGTTGAGATTATTTTTTACTGTGCTGTCAAATTCGTATGTTAGCTCTAGATTACGTTTTTGTTCTATTTCTTCTACATCAGTTCATCTTATAACACACTACTGTCTACACTGCTTCCCACTTTAAAACATCGAGTATATTCGTTACCATGCCTCCTGTCTTCCTTCTACACATAAAATGCAATTTTTAGCTATTTGGAAATTAAATAATATGCCAATATCTTGGATTTGATCCAACAATGTGCTACATCAGCTTTTCGAATTCAGCGGTTTCTCATTTTTTCCCTAAGTTTCCTGCTTTTTCTCCTTTGTATTGCAGTCGAATCTGTTCCAAGTGGCCGACCCTTGTGGCCGAGCGGCTCTAGGCGCTACAGTCTGGAACTACGCGACCGCTACGGTCGCAGGTTCGAATCCTGCCTCGAGCATGGATGTGTGTGATGTCCTTAGGTTAACACTTCTAGGGGACTGATGACCTCTGAAGTTCAGTCCCATTGTGCTCAGAGCCATTTGAACCATTTTTTTTCTTCCAAGCGGGCTTGTAACGTAGCAGGTTATTACGAGATGACATTCGTTGCAGTAAGGCACGCAGCCGTCTAGTACGGTGGCTGCAGGTTGGCTTTTTTTTTTTTTTTTTCGCTTTGATCACAGCACAGTCGACGCTGCCTGCCGTAAGAACTGCATAGCGTAACATTCGGTCGATACGAAACACAGCCTTTTGTTATTAATGGAGTGATGCTGTCAAATTTTCAGATTTTTATTTATTATAGTTCTGGAGATAAAGAGAATTACCTAAAACTCCTAAAACCTACGCATGGTTTTTAAAACAGTAGCAGATTCACTTTCATTATCATTATCATTTAAAAAAAATAATAGATTGACTTTCATTATCATCTGAAACCATTCCAAAGTTATCAGTGCATAAAAATCAGTTAATTAGAATTTTCTTTTTAAAATTTCAGTCACTGCGCAGTACGTAATACAAAAATCGGTCAAAATTATTATTTGATCATATTTTGCCGTGTGAGTGCGTGAGAATGATTGAGAGAGTGTATGTGGGACACACTTTAAAATTTGATATTTCATTTTACGTAAAACCTTGTACAAACAAACCGTGGGAAAATTATGTTGCAACCACGATTCAGGTGACGTATGGTGGTGTGTGCTTGTTTTTATATAATAGCAGCCAGAATGGAAGTTAGAGGCGGAATAAGTTTATTTATCAATTTGAGGAATATTTCGCACTTCGTTTATTTTGATTAAATAAAATACAAGAAATTGAAGTTTTGCTGACATTAATTACTATGAAATTAGTGATTGGATTAGACAAGATTTGCGGCGAGGATGATCTGGAAGGAACGTTCGGACTGGTCGTTTAAATCAACAGCCAATCAGAATTAAGCTGTTCCCGCGCGAATTGAGAAATGGGCAGATAGAGGAGTACCTCAAGAAGAGTCGCTTGCTAGCCGGTCTACGAATAACACGATGTTAGATCGCTCCTTAAAAATACTCTGTAAGATAAGGAAATAGTGGGTTAATTTCGGTTCGAACATATCGCGACTGAAGCGACTGGAGTTACGAACATTTTAATGAAAGTTTGGTGTTTCTAAATTAAATAGTTTGAGAGATATGAGCGTGTGAACTTTCTGGTCGTAGTAACAACTCTGTGAGGCTTGTTTCGTGCTCTGTACGAAAGATTTTGGCCAGCACCTCTTACGAAGAAGACCACTGAAACGACCGAATGTTTAACTCGCGAATAATTGTGGGTCTGTGGCTGGTAGAACGTAAAAATTAGTCGTGTAGGACTTACTAAAATTCTGGCTGCTTTTCTAGTGAATATTTGTTATACAGACAGTGAACGTTGAATGATAACGTTTCACCATATTTAATACGGACTTGATAGCCATTTCATGTGTTCCAATATGAATAAAAAGCAGACTTAATCTAACTTTAAACGCTTTTCTGCAAGTCGACTGAATATCCCGAACGCCCAATTTTTTAATCATGAACTTTCAGGAACTGATTTTCAACTAGACTTACGCGGCCTCTGTGTGGTAGGTATTAGGTGGTGGTTTCATCAACGCTGTTTTACGCTGCCTATCTCGAATCTGCTACCACAGATTGAAGGGACGTCGGCAAGAATCCTATCGAGGTAGGTGGGCTGAACGATAGCGTGAACAAACACGCAGACACCGTCCCCGCCGCAGGCTGTTCCTCTGGCTTCCTACGCAATGTTGCGCATTTCTGAACTTCCCTTATTTGTGACATTAGTTTATTCGTTAACAGAACTTTTTTATCTCCTTATGGTTCAATTCCCAATTTTTATTATGAGGGGCGTTCAGAAAGTAAGCTCCGATCGGTCGCGAAATGGAAACGACTATGAAAATCCGATAAAGCTTTGCACAGATGTGTTGGATAGTGTCTCTAGTATAACCCCAGTTAGCATCACGTCGCTCTTCTCATTTCTGAGCTCGCAGTGAGTGCGTAAAGATGTCTAGAAAATAGTGTCTGCCACCAAGTACGAGGGCCTGGTGAGAAATTTCGCCTGAAGCTATGCAGCTAACATTACATAACTGTCGTGCTGTTTCGTCTTCACGACAATTCTCAGCCGCATTCTGCAGGGGCAATGAAGATGCTCCTGCATCGTTTTCAAATGGAAATGTTAGATTACCCACAATACAGTCCGCAATTGTCTCCCCCTGAGTTTCATCTCTGGTCACATGAACCGCTGTCTTTGAAGACAACATTTTGACACAGACAACGAGGTGTAGGCCAGCGTGGAGAATTGGCGGAAAGCACTGGCGGCTGCCTTCTATGATGAGGCTATTGAAAAGTTGGTACAACGCTATGACAAAAGTCTAAGTCAGAACGGCGACTACGTAGAGAAGTAGCTGAAAGGTGTAGCTAATTGTTACAAGTAAAACATTTCTGATGTTCACTGTGGTTTCAATTTGGCAATCAATCGGAGCTTACTTTCTGAACAGGCCTCGTATATTATACTGGGTGGTTATAATTATACTGTAGCTACTCCCGGAGGTCAAGTGTGGGCTGTAATTATCGCAAGGAAGAGAAACTTGGTTGATATTCTAATGCAATAATGTGAAATTGGTTTTCGCTGCAAAATATTAGTTCAAATTTTTGACGCCAAATGCAAATCTGGCGCTGCATAGTGTCTCGTCGACGTCTCCAGTGGTCATATTGAACAAACTGTGCAAGCCACAGTTGATAGTAAAATCAACATCATGCCTATCTCAATTGTTTGACCTTATCTGCCCATTTCCTGTTCTCAATCCAGGATGTCAAGTCAAACATCTTTCAGCCGTGTAGTTTCCAAACTTATTTTATTTGGCTACCACTTTCGGCGATTTACTACACCATCTTCAGATCCCTGACGAACGTGTGGGAAGATTCCACCTCGGTTCTGGTCAAAAAAGGGACCAGCTTTCCAATACTGGTATCTGTAGATTTCTGCTTGCTATAGCGATCAAGCGACAATGTGGAGTAGTAAATCACTTAAACTGGTACCCAAATAAAATGAGTTTGGAAACTAGACCGATGAAAAGTTTTTGATTTGACATCCTGTGTCGAACAGCCGAGTGTCGAAATCATCACTGAAAAGATGCACATACAGCGAATGTTCCGAATCCATTACATAAGGAAACATTTCTATACGTCTCTCTTGCATTCACAGCGCCACATTTGCATCTGGTTGCCAAAATTGGAACTAATATTTTCCGCTGTAAATTGGTTCCGCATTAAGGCGTTACAATAGCTGCCAAGATGATAAAACGTTCTCGGGTTGACAGCCGAGTCAATGCGTTGTTATTCACCAACGTTTCAGCAAGTTTCTTGCTTGCCATCTTCAGGCGAAGTGTCCGGTTCACGTCTCGCCAGGAGATGATGACAGGTAAGAAGTGTCGGGTTCATGTCTCGTCAGGAGACGATGGCAAGTAAGAGACTTGCTGAAACGTTGCTGGAGAACAACGCATTGACTCCGCTGTCAACCTGAGAAGATTTTATCATCGAGATTCGCCGAGCAACCCTGCATTTTCATGTAATAGCTGCCAAGTTTTGCTGACATACGATAATTACAGCCCACACCGGACCTCCGTCAGGAGCTGCACTTTAATTATAACCGCCTGATATGTTGCGTCGTGTGGGTAGCAAAATGGTTCAAATGGCTCTGAGCACTAGGGGACTTAACTTCTGAGGTCATCGGTCCCCTAGAACTTAGAACTACTTAAACCTAACTAACCTAAGGACATCACACACACCCATGACCGAGGTAGGATTCGAACCTGCGACCGTAGCGGTCGCGCGGTTCCAGACTGTAGCGCCTAGAACCGCTGGGCCACCCCTGCCGGCGTGTAGGTAGCACCTATCTCCACAAAATAGTAAGCTCGACACTGCTTCAGATTATTTCCTTTTAGAGTTTTTTTTATGAGCTCTTAGGATGAGACCTATCTTTTATTCCCCACCATCATAACTTCTTTCGCCACATTGAGCTTACTTAGAGCATGCTTCCAGCTTGAGAGTAGGAATTGATGATTCAACTAATTTTTCAAGAAACTGAGACGTATTTTTCAAGAAAGAGAAACTCATCTCTTATCAAGCTACAGCAAAAACAGATGTCATGGAAAGATGTGTGTGCTACTGAAGTAGAGAAGGATGTTGTTTATCATCTGTTACCATTGACATGCGGTATGAGGTCCTTGGACACAGAGTCAACGTAAGGAAATAGAAAAATGCTGATGGCATATTGAAAGTGACTAATAATTAATCACTAATTAGCTATGGTTCAATATGAGAGGATAAAGAAGTCGGTAGGGAGTAAAAACGACAATCTGAGTATGACTGCAAAAGAAAAGGAATACCATAACGCTCACATTATGGACGTGAGGCAAGAGAATGTCGACATTCCTTACCAGAGTTAGAGGCCGAACCATATCAAGTAAAGAAAATTCACACCCTCAAAAACTGAAGGTAGTAGGTTCCTGGAAGCGACCTAGCGTCGGCCTTTGAGATCTTTACGAGTGCCACGTGTACCCCCCACGGCTAGAAGCGGAGCGGACGGTTTCCTGGAAGCAGCAGCCAGGCGGGTACGCTGCACGCCGCTGACAGCTACGTCACGGCCGCTGCATCACGCCACGCCGGCTACTGTTCAGTGGCCAGTGGTCACGCCGGCGCGCCACGCTCATCCGGTTATCTGCACGAAAGATGGCCTGTCCGTACCCACGATTCTGTCCTCAGAAGCTAGTTCTGGGAATTCCATCGACATTTGTGGCACCTGATGGCTTACGACGGTGAATACAAAGGAGCTGCTGATGCAGATTCTGAGAGAATGCTTTTACGTCCAGTGGTGGAACACGATGAAGGAATGAACAGGAATAAATGAAAAAGTACTCCATGCATGACTTACTGTTACACAACTGTGCGATAAAATGTATACGACGATGAAAATATCAGGATGTGTCAAAATGAATCATCCGAATTGGAACGTCTATATTTCTGAAACGAATAAACATAAAAAATTAATTTCGGTTTTTGATAAACGGTAAACTCAAATACCTTTTCATAGATGTGGGGCAACGGCCTTGCCGCAGTGGGTACGCCTGTTCCCGTGAGATCACAGAAGTTAAGCGCTGACGGGGGTGGTCGGCACTTGGATGGGTGACCATCCAGGCCGCCGTACGCTGTTGCCGTTTTTCGGGGTGCACTCATTCTCGTGATGCCAATTGAGGAGCTATTCGACCGAGTAATAGCGGCTTCGGTCAAGAATACCATCATAACGGCCGGGAGAGCAGTGTGTTGACCCCACGCCCATCCTATCCGCATCCTCCACTAAGGATGACACGGCGGTCGGACCGTCCCGGTAGGCCACTCGTGGCCTGACGACGGGGTGCTTTTCCATAGATGTTCAATATGCCCCCCTTGAGATGCATGACATATGTCAATGCGGTATTGAAATTGTTCTCACACTGCCACGAGCATCTCTTGAGTTACGACTTCCCCAGTCGCTGTTATGCAGTGTCTCGTTCATTGTTATTCGTAACGGACGCACATAAACAGAGTCGCTCATAAATCCCCACAAGATAAAGTAATCACATCAACTCAGGTCCGGTGACCTTGGAAGCCAGTAATGCAAGGCTGAATCATTTGGTCCAATGCGACCGATACATCGTTCACTAATCCTTCGATTAACTTCAAAATGCGAATGTGGAGGTGCTCCATCCTGTTAGTAAGTGAATTCGTTCGAATCAGTCTCCAGCTGTGGGAAAAGACAGTTCTCAAGCATGTCGAGGTATGCGCTTCCCGTAAGTGTGTTCTCGGCAAAGAAAAATGGACCATACAGCTGTTCCTGTGGACAGCACAAACACATTAAATTTTGGAGAGTCCCTCTCATGTTGTAAAACTTAATGTACTTGTTCTGTACCCCATATTCTCACATTATGACGGTTAAAAAAATGGTTCAAATGGCTCTGAGCACTATGGGACTTAACTTCTGAGGTCATCAGTCCCCTAGAACTTAGAACTACTTAAACCTAACTAACCTAAGGACATAACACACATCCATGCCCGAGGCAGGATTCGAACCTGCGACCATAGCGGTCGCGCGGTTCCAGACTGTAGCGCCTAGAACAGCTCAGCCACCCCGGCCAGCATGACGGTTCATCTTTCCATTTAAATTGAATGTAGCCTCGTCACTAAGCGCGGAATAAAACTGTCATCCTCCATCTTGTCAAGAACGAAATTAAAGAACTCCACTCATTGTTGTTTTCCAACTTCACGAAGAGCTTTCAGTAGCTGAATTTTTTATTGTTTCGTCTGTAAACATCGACGCAACTCCCGCCAGACGGACATTGGGGGCATGTTGAGCTGTCGAGCTGCACGACGAACGGATTTCTGCGGCTTCCTTGTGAACCTATGGCGGATGCGTTCGACGTCTGTGTAAAACACTCGGGGACGGCCCGGCGATTTGTCTTTACACAAACAACCTGTTTCTCGGAATTGTTCATGCCATCGTCTAACGCTCTGTGATGTAGGAGGATCCACACCACACCTGGTACGAAAGTCACGCTGAACAGTTATTACTGACCCGTACTGCGCAAAACGTAGAACACAAAACGCTTTCTGTTGCCCCGACACCATTTTCACTAGAACTGAAATGGGCTCACATTGCTGCTACCTAGTGGGAACCATGTAAAACTCGAGAGTTTTTTCTTTCCAACAGTACGTTATTCACGCACATATCTCAAATAACATAATAGTTATGATTTTTTTTTAAATCGGATGATACTTTTTGATACGTCCTGTGTAACATTTCCCGAGTCAATACTTGCTGATTCCGTCACTTCCTTTATTAGGACCTAGGGACATCGACACAGACTAAATCGGAGTAGTTTCTACCCGACTGTATCGAGTTCAGTCCTCCAGATCCTAGATATTTATTGTGATTATGCAGATGTGTGTAGACACAATATCTATCAGGCAGAAGAAATTAGCAAGTAAGTTTCATATGGAACTGGTGGCCAAGATGCGTCTTAGGTCATCAGCCACATAAGTAGGAAGATTTTTTTCTCTTACACTCATTAGTCATCTTTTCTTGACGAACTGACGAAGTGTGAGTGTGTGTCAATGTGTATTTGTTTCATCATGTACAGGGATTGGTAAAAAATATAGAAACACAGAAATCACAACACATTTCCACGCTTAATACCATATACGAAAACCCTTGACATTCAAAACAAGTTACGGTAGTTCAAATGGTTCAAATGGCTCTGAGCACTATGGGACTTAACATCTGAGGTCATCAGTCCCCTAGAACTTGTTGTTGTTATGGTCTTCAGTCCTGAGACTGGTTTGATGCAGCTCTCCATGCTACTCTATCCTGTGCAAGCTTCTTCATCTCCCAGTACTTACTGCAACCTACGTCCTTCTGAATCTGCTTACTGTGTTCATCTCTTGGTCTCCCTCAACGATTTTTACCCTCCACACTGCCTCCAATGCTAAATTTGTGATCCCTTGATGCCTCAGAACATGTCCTACCAACCGGTCCCTTCTTCTTGTCAAGTTGTGCCACAAACTCCTCCCCAATTCTATTCAATACCCCCTCATTAGTTACGTGATCTACCCATCTAATCTTCAGCATTCTTCTGTAGCACTACATTTCGAAAGCTTCTATTCTCTCCATGTCCAAACTATTTATCGTCCATGTTTCACTTCCATACATGGCTACACTCCATTCAATTACTTTCAGAAACGACTTCCTGACACTTAAATCTATACTCGATGTACACAAATTTCTCTTCTTCAGAAACGCTTGTCTTGCCATTGCCAGTCTACATTTTATATCCTCTCTACTTCGACCATCATCAGTTATTTTGCTCCTCAATTAGCAAAACTGATTTACTACTTTAAGTGTCTCATTTCCTAATCTAATTTTCTCAGCATCAACCGACTTAATCCGACTACATTCCATTATCCTCGTTTTGCTTTTGTTGATGTTCATCTTATATCCTCCTTTCAAGACACTGTCCATTCCATCTAACTGCTCTTCCAAGTCCTTTGCTGTCTCTGATAGAATTACAATGTCATGGGCGAACCTCAAAGTTTTTATTTCTTCTCCATGGATTTTAATACCTACTCCGAATTTTGTTTTTTTTTTTTGTTTCCTTTACTGCTTGCTCAATATACAGATTGAATAACCTCGGGGACAGGCTGCAGCCCTGTCTCACTCCCTTCCCAACCGCTGCTTCCTTTTCATGTCCCTCGACTCTTATAACTGCCATCTGGTTTCTGTACAAATTGTAAATAGCCTTTCGCTCCCTGTATTTTACCCCTGCTACCTTCAGAATTTGAAAGAGAGTATTCCAGTCGACATTGTCAAAAGCTTTCTCTAAGTCTACAAATGCTAGAAACGTAGGTTTACCTTTCCTTGATCTTTCTTCTAAGATAAGTCGTAAGGTCAGTATTGCCTCACGTGTTCCAGTATTTCTACGGAATCCAAACTGATCTTCCCCAAAGTTGGCTTTTACTAGTTTTTCCATTCGTCTGTAAAGAATTCGCGTTAG
This sequence comes from Schistocerca serialis cubense, assembly GCF_023864345.2. Taxonomy (NCBI): domain Eukaryota; kingdom Metazoa; phylum Arthropoda; class Insecta; order Orthoptera; family Acrididae; genus Schistocerca; species Schistocerca serialis. The sequence goes on from NC_064638.1 coordinate 936,657,164, forward strand.
TATTTTGCAGCTGTGGATTATTAAACTGATCGTTCGGTAATTTTCACATCTGTCAACACCTGCTTTCTTTGGGATTGAAATTATTATATTCTTCTTGAAGTCTGAGGGTATTTCGCCTGTCTCATACATCTTGCTCACCAGATGGTAGAGTTTTGTCAGTACTGGCTCTCCCGAGGACGTCAGTAGTTCTAATGGAATGTTGTCTACTCCCGGGGCCTTGTTTCGACTCAGGTCTTTCAGTGTTCTGTCAAACTCTTCACCCAGTATTGTATCTCCCATTTCGTCTTCATCTACATTCTCTTCCATTTCCAGAATATTGTCCTCCAGTACGTCGCCCTTGTATAGACCCTCTATATACTCCTTCCACCTTTCTGCTTTCCTTTCTTTGCTTCGAACTGGGTTTCCATCTGAGCTCTTGATATTCATACAAGTGTTTCTCTTTTCTCCAAATTATTTTTCCTGTAGGCAGTATCTATCTTACCTCTAGTGAGATAAGCCTCTACATCCTTACATTTGTCCTCTAGCCATCCCTGCTTAGCCATTTTGCACTGCCTGTCGATCTCATTTTTGAGACGTTTGTATTCCTTTTTGCCTGCTTCATTTACTGAATTTTTTTATATTTTCTCCTTTCATCAATTAAATTCAATATTTCTTCAGTTACCCAAGGATTTCTACTAGCCCTCGTCTTTTTACCTACTTGATCCTCTGCTGCCTTCACTACTTCATCCCTCAGAGCTACCCATTCTTCTTCTACTGTATTTCTTTCCCACATTTGTGACAATTGTTCTCTTATGCTCTCCCTGAAACTCTGTACAACCTCTGGTTTAATCAGATTGTCCAGATCCCATCTCCTTAAATTCCCACCTTTTTGCAGTTTCTTCAGTTTTAATCTACAGCTCATAACCAATAGATTGTGGTCAAAGTCCACATCTGCCCCTGGAAATGTCTTACAGTTTAATACCTGGTTCATAAATCTCTGTCTTACCATTATATAATGTATCTGATGCCTTCTAGTATTTCCAGGATTCTTCCATATATACAGCCTTCTTTTATGATTCTTTAACCAAGTGTTAGCTATGATTAAGTTATGCTCTGTGCAAAATTCTACCAAACGGCTTCATCTGTAATTTCTTTCCCCCAATCCATATTCACCTACTATGTTTCCTTCTCTCCCTTTTCCTACTCTCGAATTCCAGTTACCCATGACTATTAAAGTTTCGTCTCCCTTCACTATCTGAATAATTTCTTTTATCTCATCATACATTTCATCAATTTCTTCATCATCTGCAGAGCTAGTTGGCATATAAACTTGTACTATTGCAGTAGGTGTGGGCTTCGTGTTTATCTTCGCCACAATAATGCTTTCACTATGCTGTTTGTAGTAGCTTACCCGCACTCCTATTTTTTTTATTCATTATTAAACCTACTCCTGCATTACTCCTGTTTGATTTTGTATTTATAACCCTGTATTCGCCTGACCAAAAGTCTTGCTCCTCCTGCCACCGAACTTCACTAATTCCCACTATATCTAAATTTAACCTACCCATTTCCCTTTTTAAATTTTCTAACCTACCTGCCCAATTAAGGGACCTGACATTCCACGCTCCGATCCGCAGAACGCAAGTTTTCTTTCTTCCGATAACGACGTCCTCTTCAGTAGTCCCCGCCCGGAGATCCGAATGGGGGACTATTTTACCTCCGGAATATTTTACTCAAGAGGACGCCATCAACTACTTAAACCTAACTAACCTAAGGGCATCACACACATCCATGCCCGAGGCAGGATTGGAACCTGCGACCGCAGCGGTCGCGCGATTCCGGACTGAAGCGCCTAGAACTGCTGTGCGACAGCGGCCGGGGTTACAGTAGTCTCCGAATGGATAAATGCAGGTTCTGTACGGTTTTCAGTGAAATTTCATACCATTTCTACTGCAAAACAGTGGCAAGTCACGGTAATAATGGTGGTGGTGGATAGCGATTACGCACCCCGTGCCCCAAAGTAGACCACAGAAACTCAGTAGTATGGAGATATGGTGATTGAGGTGGCCGGAGAAGATGCGAAAATTCGTCCTGAGGCTCCCAAACCTGTTCTGGGTAATGCGAGCTACGTGAAAAGGGGTCCTATCGTCTTGGAACACAGCTTCACCATTGGGGAACAACCATCGCACCATGGGATGGACCTAATCAGACACAATTGTCTAATAATCCCTTGCAGAGTAACAATGACGCGTATGGAATACCACGATATGGCTCCCCAAATCATCACTGAACCCACGCCATGTTTCACTCTTGGGACGTAAACTCGGCCAGAAGTTGGAAATAGAGTGAATCAAGGCTCACGCGACAAAATGACTTCCTTCTACTTCTGCATAATCCAGGTTTAGTGGCTTCGGCATCAAGTTTTTCTGTTACAGGTATTTGCATCACTGAAGACTTATTTTGGAATTCCAGCTCTCCGTGCAGTTCCCTGCTTATGGAGTTCCATTACTGTTGTTTGGTGCTGAGAGGATTCTTGAGTGGCCGGCCGCTGTGGCCGAGCTGTTCTAGGCGCTTCAGTATGGAACCGCGCTGCTGCTACGGTCGCAGGTTCGAATCCTGCCTCGGGTATGGATGTGTGATGTCCTTAGGTTAGTTAGGTTTAAGTAGTTCTGAGTTCTAGGGGACTGAAGACCTCAGACGTTAAGTCCCATAGTGCATGGAGCCATTTTTGGTTCGTGAGTGCCACATTCAGCTCTGGAATGACGTTAGCAGCTGTCGTCCTCTTATTTTTCGTCACAGTCCTGGAACACGGTGACTGCTGCCACATAGGGCAACGGCCTTGTTATGGGTGATACGTATGAAAGTCTTACACAGAGTGGCGGAGTCCACATGCATGGCTACCTGTATATCAGCAGGAGTGTGGACGCAACTGCCAGCCACTGTTCAAGAACCTTAAGTATTTCTGTAAGTGGGTGTGAAGGTCATAGGATTGTAAGATTAAATTGTGTTTCCCTGACTTTAGTATTTGTGTTAACAGCAGTTTTAATGTAAGTTTTAAACTTTGAGCCCTTATACCTAATCTGTATGAATCATTGTTGAAATTGATAATCCCTGTGCTTCTTGCTTGCTTAAGGGGGCAAATGTGGCCATTGGAGGAGACAACTAAGGATAACTGTACTAGTTTATTGTTCCAATAAATGTTGTTAAGAAAAACCCATTTGATCAACCAGCGCTGCCCCTCTCCTAACGATCTGTAACAGTTTTAACAAGCATGCGCTGACATCTTATTAGAGTGTAGGAATTGTAGTCAGATTGGGATGGTGGTTAATGCACAAGAAGGACAATGAACTGAATTTTTTTTTCACGGATATTTGAATATCTTTTTTTATGTGACATTTTCCAAATTGAAGGTTATGGAAATTGTCTGCGGTAGTTCATAGGAGCTATTTAGTGACTGTTGTTACATGGCAGTTAAGTTCCAAACTGTCATCCAAGATATTTTATAATGTAATACGCACATCCCCATAGTCATTCTAGTCGGTCCTTTAGTGTTGCATCGGAAGTGCGGACCACATTCAATACTGCCAGTGATCGCTCTTCTACTTACTTTTTCTCTCCCTTTCTTTTTACTACGGTGAGGGCAACTGTTATTTTCCACAGCGTAGAAAGCTTTCGAGCAGGCTCAAACAACAAAGAAGTTTACTTAAGAAGACTGGGAGGGATTATAAACGCGTTCGGAGCTGAAAGTTGTGCTCCAGAGCAGGTAGTAGACAGGGAATTCACTACGTCCCATCTCAATACAGCAGGTGACTGGGTGTAACCTAATTGCCATAAAACTCTGCTGTGTGAGATGCTAGAAGGAATCCTTTTGAGAATATAACATATGGAGACATGTATAGCCGCTAGAATTGCTACATGCGATTATGGTCGTTTCTCTTTGTCACACCACGAAACAATGTTCATCTGAAATCCTAGTAATGGGCACTCTGATTATTTCTATAGAAAGCGCACTTTCCTATGTGTTTTGACATGTAAGCTCTTCTGCTGGGTTTGAGTTAGAAATCTGTCATGGAATGGGAGAGATTTTCTGCCTTCCTCTCTACGCCACACCATTATTGGTTAACAATGGCAAAATCTGCAAGGGTAGCAGTATGTCAAACTTATTTTCAAACTTACTATCGGTCAGAACTGGAAAGGTCCACTGGAGGTGGCCAGTGAGGCTCCTACAATGGTAGCAACAGCCCAGTTTTGAAGAATTAAGTCAGAAAACACTTGCTGCCAGACTGTCTATGAGATGAGTCTTGTTGTCAGGCGATAGAAGAGAGTACACACTCACTGCTGAGAGTTCGTACCGATGGATATCTCCCTACTATACGTGAGTATAGATGAGCTGGACTCAAAAATTTCATCCATTACTGCCGCCATCTTCTACATTCACGCATACAGGATTGGTGAGAACGAGTCGGCGATGCAACAGCCAAATCGAAAGTGAAGCGAGGCTAATTAACTTCACCAGGGATTAACTGCAAAGTTTTAACGTCTGCAGCCAGCTACATCCTTTCATAATGCTCTCTGATGATTCTGCTGAGGTTCATACTTATTTTTATGGTTTTTTCTTCAAACCATTAACCATTTTCGCAATTATTGGAATTTTTCTGATATACGGTAGTTTCGTGATTATGCATTCATGTGTCCACTCACCTATGCTGCAGCTAGATTTCATAATTATAATCCCTTGTCCATTTATTATACTTACATTTTTTCATACTTATTTTAGTGGGTAAGTCATTTGTTTGATCCTTTATGGTAATAACCCAAATTGCTATAGTGACCCAAAATTTCTTTCATAGTTTCGATGAGACCCTTCATTAAAGTGACTGGTACCTTTACTTTCACGCTTGATAGGTGTGCTGGCGTAAATTGTCACCAGTACACCGGTCGGCAGAGATGCAGCGCAAAGATCGATTAGTAAGCGCTGGATCAAGCGCGGCTATCGCGAGAGAGGCCAGAGACACAACTACAAGCGACATGCTGCCAACGCCCTCTCGACAGCAAGTAATTACTTAGGCCGCCTCTGTGACCGGAGGGCCGCACTCACTGACTCCCTCAACCATCCGGTTTGGCGTCTGTCAGTTAACTGGTAGAGCAGGTTTATGACAGTACATAGCAATCAGATTTGTGACTACAGTGGCGCTAGTTTAATTCAACCAGAATTGTACTCTATATCCGTCTGCAAAAAGACTATTACGCCGGCCAGAGTGGCCGAGCGGTTCTAGGCGCTACAGTCTAGAACTGCGAGGCCGCTACGGTCGCAGGTTAGAATCCTGCCTCGAGCATGGAAGTTCGTGATGTCCTTCGTTAGTTAGGTTTAAGTAGGTCTAAGTTCTAGGGGACTGATGACCTCAGAAGTCAAGTCCCATAATGCTCAGAGCCATTTGAACCATTTGACTATTACGGATGAGCTTGTACCACAACACATGGGCTCTATTCAAGTTAAGTAAAGTTTCCACTTCATGTAAATAAAGAACCCTATTGATTCATGTGTGCATTTGTTTGAAGAAAGAGGATACCGGCCCCCCATAACATCATCTCTCCCTAGCTTCCTTGCGGTAAAAGACCTACAACAGGGACGCCTCTAGTAGTTTTTCCTCAGTAAGATGTTTCCATTGGGCGACATCGGTTTTTCTTATGGGGAGCTTTCCATCCCTGCAGGTTACCAGGGATCGGACTTCTAACATCTTAAGTGTATACTGAACAGCTTAACCAACACCTCACAGCGTGCACGAACTGATACGGGTCTACATACCGTAGCCTAACGGTCGGATCTTCGAAGCTTCCAGAGAGTAGTTACATAGGCACATCGCTTTGCAATAGTCAGAATCTTAAACCTATAACGCAGTCAAAACTAGCCTGCGACAATTATTTATAACGATTTTACAAGTGTAGCAATGCAGAGAACTAATCCGAATCCAGCTAAAAAGAATGTAAGTAAATATACACAGAAACATGTCGCGTGATTTGCCTCGCGTGCCGCTTAACTCTGGGAGTGCGTGGATACCTGTGTGAGTTTTCCTGACGCCACGGAAGATCAGAGGATGGACAAAAGGAACGTTTTAATTTCCACGCGCAGCAAACGACAACAGAGTATGGTGGCTGTCACTGCCTCACCAGCGTCAGAAAACGTTTATCGTTCGACTTGAAGCTCTTAATTTTTCATTTCAGGTGAAATGATTGTCAGTGGAAGATGTGGTGGCAAAAACTGCAACAGAGCACTAACCTGTCAGTTGATAGACATGTCATAATCCAAAGAATATTTAGCCAATTCCATTCTGGTCGACAACAATATCTAAGTAGCTGTACCAGCAAGAAACCCTTCCTCGTCAGTGCGAGTAGCAGAGATCATCTCAGATGAATTCCCCTCTGAACAGTACGTCGCACGGAAAAAAGACATTACCATTATAGCAAGAACACTGTGGGAGGATGAAGCACTGGAACAGGTTCTCGTATCCGGAGAGTCGATGTTCATGTTGGGAAAGACGACGGTAGGCATTTGGTTCCAATGGATCGCATTTTTCGATAACACAGTGTTAGGGAGCAGAGGACGTGGTTCGTTACCTGAAGTGAGACCAACGCGCCCGCGAAATTTTTTCCATGTGAACGAACAAGCAAAATGGAAAACTGAGCAGTAACGTTGTAACCAAATTCAGTAATCTGTCGATGTGCCAAAGGAGAAAGGATCTGGTGTAGTTCTTCATTTATGAAGAAAACCAACATTATCACAAAACGTTAACGTTGCTTTGTTTGCTACTCAGCACAAAATAATCTCGGGTGTCTGCATTCTCGATGGGCGCTGTCAATATGAAAAACAATATGAACACCATGAAGGAAATTTTTTCCCGCTCTGAGTCAACTTACATATGAGGAACAAAAAGAAACTCTCTCTCTCTCTCTCTCTCTCTCTCTCACACACACACACACACACACACACTTACACTGTTACACAATCACAGACGAACAGAATAAAACGTCAAACTAGTGAGACCTGAGGGATGCAAAAATGAGATGGTATTAAACAGTTCGAATTGCAATATCAAATGAGAGGACAGAATAAGAAATACCGATTATTTTGCCATTATTAACTGCGACTTCTGACTTGCGACTGAGCCCAGCCTGTGATGAGATGACTTACAGTTTAGCATGATCTGTGATTCACACTAAAATATCAATACCAGTGTGGAAAGAAGCGACAGGTGTAAAATCCATGGACCGTCTGGGACTGAAGCCTCAACCTTTTGTCGTTAGCTCACCCACTTAGAGACAAAGCTACTCTCTTGTCAGCCAGATTTAGATTTTAAAGTCATTGATACAACTGCATGCTTCCCACAGTTAGTCAAGAAAGATTATTGTGTTTATCCTTCCAGTGCCCGTTATCGGACAGGTGTTAATCTATTATCGGTTTGTTCATATGCGAAATCTAGAACGACAAATTTCTTGCGGTGGGTGGTAATAATTTATAGGAAGTAGATTCGCTGAAATGGCGTACGCACACGAGAACCTGCACTTGCAGTAGAAGCCAGCAGGTTTCCAGCGACCTTGGAGTGCGATACCGATCGTCTCCTTCGCCTTGATCTGCACCACGCCCATCTCAGTTCCACAGCCCTTCGCTGGGAAAGAACGGATCTGAGTATCGCATCTCACATTAAGCGAAAATACGGCTCCCTTATGCTAATGCAAGTAATGCTGAAAGGAAAACCGCTTAAAACTGCTCACGTGGACAACAATGCTCAACTATAGCGAACAAATAGATTCTCAAAGCTTCACTGCCTGCGAATAGTGCTATTACAGTTTGTGGGAACTAGCAAGCTACATCTTTGCGTGATTTCGGCCCTCTGATTCCTACTTCTAAAATTTCAGCCGTTAACGTATCGTTACGCAACCACTAAAAAGGAAAACATCCATGCCTACTGGAATAGTATCGACAGCAAAATTGTATTCTATAATTAACAGTAATGTTCTCTAATGTTTTCAGTGATCTAGGAAAAAAAATTGTTGTGTAAATACCGGAAATGGCCTCAACAGTACTGCAGTTATCTTCCAAACCTTTAACGAAGAACTGTAACGTGGAAAATTATTAGGTCAGGATTCAACTACTCGAAGGAAGCAGCTAATGAGGTTGCGGAGTACGTGTGGCGTGCACGTCGGTCGTCCAGTTTGGTTAAAACTGATACGCCACTTGCCGTAATCTGAGACACAGAATGCCGCGTATATTGCGACCGAAGCCCTTCTGCTCAGTATCGTCTCCTGTGCAATGCGGGACATACGTTTTCGTGGCACGTGAAATATCATGCAGTGCCCTAACAACATTAGGTACTATGGATGAGCTATACTGTGATTCTCCCCTATCAGTGATTTCTGCTCAGTAACTGTGATTTTTAGTTTTGATTTGTTGCAGTTTAAATCCGCAATTAATGAAGTCGCAGCATGTATTCCTCCACGCTCTACCAATGTTAGAATAATATTTGTATGACTTCTGCGACTTACACGATTTCTGGGACTTCTGCTGTTTCTGATATTTATCGCCGTAGATGTTACGCTGTGACTCGTCCCGAGTAACAACTAAAAAGCACTGACAAGTATATTTGACTGATAACTGGTTTTTCTGGGCAAGCGAACTGTGTCAAACAACCACGTGATATCTTCTCGCCTGTAAAGCCGATTATTTGTCAGGGTCTAAAGTTAATATTCTCATTTACACAACGGACAAAAGGTTATGTGCGACTGTATTTTTAATATCAGGAACTACCCTTGCTCGGCTGTTACATGATACACGGAAGTTACTCTAGTGCAAATAGAAAATTTCGTCTCAACTAAGCAGTCAGTAGTAAACATGGTTTTTATTTGTTCTTCTTTTGGCTTTAGTTTTGTGTTAATTGAACAAGTGTGCAAATTTTAGTAGTATGATGCAGTGCAGTAAGAGTTCGTGCTTATAATATGGATTCTAACGGTTTTCTTATGTTCACAGGTATCTGAACCACATTTTCAGTCACTCGATACAGCGATAATTTAAAATACCATGCACAACAGAACTGTAAAAGTTGTCACGCCGTCTTTAGACCGTCTTCGTCAGAGGTTTACGAATGAACTTAATGAGCGTGTTTCTTGCCAAGTGTGGAACTTCCCACACTCAGTTGTTTTCATTGCCGGAAATATTAGCAGCGGTACACTGTAACGTTGCGAGTTAATGCGCGATAACATTCGTTGCTATACAGCCCACAATATTGGAACCGGAGGCTGTGAAAGAAACCGCCACTTGTGTCTTAGCCAATGAGTCATGTACTCCTGCTACTACGGCAGGGTGAGAACGGCTCCTGTGTCACCTCTCAGCGACCGTACATTCACCATTCTAGGAACTTAAATAAATGATATTAAATATTATTCAATCATTTTCAAAATCGGTACACTACATTTTGACGTTCAGGAGATGATTGTATCCTAATTTCACCTTTATAACTATCATAATTTCAGAGAAAGAAAAAATTGCTAAAAAAGTCAAAAACCGACTCTTAGGGAACTAAATTCAGTTTGGAAATATAATAGTTCATCTTTTGCTGTTATATCAAAATATAAACAGGACACTCAGTGTGCAGAATTAATTAATTGAGATTTTCATATTAAAACTTTAATTATTTTTCGTTTTCGTAATATAAAAATCAGACAAAATTATTATTGGTGTCTAATATTGTTGTGGGAGTATGTGTGAGTGAATGAGAGTGTGTACGTGGGACATTCGTGAAATTTTAACATTGCATTATATACGGTCGTAAGTAACCTGCAAGAGTTACGCAAGCCTGTCGTGGGAAAATGTTCATAGGGTTCAAATGGCTCTGAGAACTATGGGACTTAACTTCTAAGGTCATCAGTCCCCTAGAACTTAGAACTACTTAAACCTAACTAACCTAAGGACACTACACACGTCCATGCCCGAGGCAGGATTGGAACCTGCGACCGTAGCGGTCGGGCGGTTCCAAACTGTAGCGTCTAGAACCGCCGGCTGTTCATAGGGAATTTACCCACTTTGCTGATGACGTATGTCTAGGTGTGATTGCTATTGTAACAGAGCAGCCAGAAAGTCAGCTGGAGTATTATCTATATCTAAAGGATATTTCCAGATTTATTGCCTTTTCATTTTCATTTATTAGACATTACTTTAATATTTGTATGTCAGAATAACGTAAATGCGTCTGTGTATAAGGATTGGTACAGGCCAGTTTTGGAGCGAGTGTGATTATGAGCGAGCATTCTGATTGGCAGTCAGTATGGTCAGCCAATGAGAACTGAGACGGTTCCCACTCGTTACCTGATAGCTATGCTGGGAGTGAGGCCACAAGAAGAGAGTCTCTTGCTAGCTTTGAACGCGGACGGTCATTTTACTAGTGCGATTCAAAATAATGTGCAAAATGAAAGAATAATTGAGTTCCTCGCATTTACATCATCTACGTAGCCGAGTGAAGGGACATCGAGCAGACGACTGAGGTAGGTGAATTTCTAATTTGCAGCCTGCACAACAGAGTAAAACCCCGCCACGCCGCAACACGTGTATTGTACTTCAAGTAATTAGCAATAATGAAAAAGTTTAATAATCCTAATTTTCCAGACGCAGTTCCCATTAAGATTATTTGCTGCTCTATGTAGCCATCCACATTTAGGAGAGATAATCGTGAAAATTCGAGACAACTTTTGAAGAAATCACAGCTTAAAAGAGCCATAACTGATATACGTGTGCAAATGAGTGTTGGAACAGTCAGTCGTTGGAATCATTACGTGATATGAAAGGGATGATTAATAAATGAGAAATACACTGTGAGTGAATAATGAAAATTTTATTATCTCCTTATTTAAGCAATCCTTTACTGCAAAATTTTCTGCCATGTAGATTGTGATATTCATGACTTGCACGCCCCCCCGCCCCCCGTCCCCCGTCACCCTTCTGCTCTGAAAACTAGACTTGTAGTGTAGCTCAAGGAATAGAATCGACGTTGATGATATGCAGCTGAAAAAAAGTGGATAGCACGGATCATCCAGTTGAAAGTTTATGTACGATATATGTGTGTAATACACATCGGTACCGAATTATCACTTTCAGCTTAACCTTGACCTCGGATTAGGGTGGGGAGAAGACACGAGGGGGAGAATCAGTGCTGCTGCGAAGTAAAAACCCAAGTGTCAAAGTTTCTGAGAACAAATTAGCTTCTTGACTCATTTCGCCGACCAGAATTAGGTCATACATCCGTAGCGTGACACAAAAGATTCGCATAAGTACAAACATTCGTCAACTGCCGTTTTCTTCACAAAAACAGTATCAAAAATGGCTATCTTACAATGAAGTGACATAAATAAGGTGACAGATAACTGCAGTCATAAACTGCAGCATTCACAGAATGAGGAATGATATTCAGTCCTTAGCAGTAACACACATTTAGCATCTTCACTGTCACCTTCAACTGGTGGCAGTTCAGCATGCACAGTTTCTTCTTCTGCAGCCTGAGATTCCTCTTCAGGGCACAGCGGGTCTATTCCGCTCACGGAGCTAATCCGCCTGTAATACGAAATTTGGAACAGTGCGTTAGTTTCTCGAAGAGTCAAGGCCGTTTTACCTATAGTGTGCGCCAGTATCTCTCAATCGCTTCTTGTGCTTGAAGTAAGGTTGTTTTCTGTTATAGTATTGACAGGACAGAAGAACAAACTTTAGAGTTAAGCTCATTGTGATGGATTACTCCCGTAGATAAAGAATGCAACCTGTCTGAACATGGAGCTATTTCGCCCTCTACACGTGGGGCTATTTCGGCTCAGTAAATTGTTAGCTTAATCGATGTTTAATGCAAAATTGTAGAGAACATGTTTTCTTGGTTTCTTTTCGGATGGTGCGTACATACAAAAGGCAAAAGCCGAACGCCTCATGGTCCGAGGAAGAAATGAGACGTCTTATATGTGGAGACGCGAGTATGAGACGAGCTGCTGCGTTGTTCAAAATTCCTTATTCGACACCTCAAGATCGGGTAACTATTTCAAAACGTGATCCGCCAATGGAAGGAAAGAAACTCCGAGACCAGCACGTCACCCGACTGTATTCAGCCCAGAAGAAGAGGATAATTTAAGTTCTAGGTTGTAAGGAGGAGGAGGAGATTAGTGTTTAACGTCCCGTCTACAACGAGGTCATTAGAGACGGAGTGAAAGCTCGGGTGAGGGAAGGATGGGGAAGGAAATCGGCCGTGCCCTTTCGAAGGAACCATCCCGGCATTTGCCTGAAGCGATTTAGGGAAATCACGGAAAACCTAAATCAGGATGGCCGGAGACGGCATTGAACCTTCGTCCTCCAGAATGCGAGTCCAGTGTGCTAACCACTGCGCCACCTCGCTCGGTCTAGGTTGTAAGATTTCTAGGTTGAAAGACTTAGCTGCAAGCGATTTTGGCTGCACTCCTGAACAAATTCGATGAGCAGCATTCAAGTATGCAAAGACGAATAACATCAGTGTTCCATGGACATGGAACAGATGATTGCAGGTAAAGGCTAATTCACTTGGTTTATGAAGAGACATAGTGACTTAACACTCCGAAAACCACAAGCCTTGTCAAAAGCTAGAGCTAAGGGGATGAATATGCAGCCTGTGACTGCATTTTTCGACGTGTATCGGAATTTTTCTGGAGTTTATGATAAGCCTCGTCTCTATTATTGACGAGACGGGTTAGTCCCTTAATAATGACCCACCTAAAATAGTGACAGCAGAAAGTACCAGGGAAGAAGTGAAGATAACAAACGTTGAAGAGGGGGAAAATGTCACTAATACAGAGCGGTGTGCTGACCACACGCCCCGCATCCAGTGACGCTTGCGGGCTGAGGATGACACGACGGGTGGTCGGTAGCGTTGTGCTTTCATGGCCTGTTCGGGCGGAGTTTATTTTAACAGTTTGCTGTAGAGCTATTTCTCCCTTTGCTGTCTTAAAAGGTATTCGATCTAGAGAGATCTACAAACATCTCCCAACAGTGTGTTCAGAAGCGAGAATGTCTGATTCTGGCTATGTGAACGAAGATGATTTTCTAAAGAGGCTCGAAACTTTCAGAAGCACCGCTCACTTGGGAAGTATCTTCCAAATCTGGATGGCCATAGTTCTCATTGTCCTTTCCAGTGTCTGAAGCATTGCCGTCAGAATGACACAGAATGATTTGCTGTCCACCTCAGAGCATGCATGCTCTTCAGCCCCTGGACAGATCAGTATACAAACCTGCGAAAGTTTTCTACCATAATTCTGCATCAAATTAACCCATTCGTCACCAGGACGTGCGATGGGCGAGTTTCATTTGGGAGAACTGTTTTCCACAGCTTGGAATAAAGCTGCCACCGTTGGAAATGGTGTTAAAGTGTTTAACTGTTCCCTTTAAATGAGTTAGTTATTTCCAAAGACAAATTTCTCCCCTCACTTCATTTCCAGGCAGACATTTCCAGCTTATACGAGTGAGGCAGGGCCGACCCGCATGAGTCACCAATTCATTACACGATGAAACACGAGGAAGCCCCTGTTGGGCCTAGTGTATACCAGTGGAAAACATAATCCTATCGGAGCACAAGAACGGTGAACATTCCTGTTTACAAGAGTCTTTCTGAATAGTGGGGTGCGAGCTGCCGCATTCTACCTTCCTCAGCACGTTTCCAAAAAATTATGCGGTGCGAATATATTCGCGCTCTTTTTAACGTGCAACTTATCTCTAACACCCACAAGCTCCCCTAACTGTAACTCGCTCACGCCCACGAGACCATAACTGTGGGTCTCTCGCCCCTTCTACTCAAATGGTTCAAATGGCTCTGAGCACTATGGGACTCAACTGCTGAGGTCATTAGTCCCCTAGAACTTAGAACTAGTTAAACCTAACTAACCTAAGGACATCACACACATCCATGCCCGAGGCAGGATTCGAACCTGCGACCGTAGCGGTCTCGCGGTTCCAGACTGCAGCGCCAGAACCGCGCGGCCACTTCGGCCGGCCCTTCTACTCCCAGTTGCCCATTCTCACTCACTCAGTACAACTCATTGTCGTTACCTCTTTACGTCTCTCAAACTGTCATTGTATCCTATCACACAGCCACAGTCTCCTTCGTTGTGTCCTACTGCTACTGTCTCCTTTCAATGTCACTGCTTCGTCTTGCTTCCTCTTACTGCTACTGTATCGTTCACTCCTTACCGCTGGTGCTGTCTCTTGTCATTATCTCTCTCTTCATCTATATGTCCTCGTGCTAAGGCACTTTATAAACTACACCGAATTTTACGTGCGTATTTTATGTGTACAAGTCGGATAACTTTGAACCTCTTGTATCACGGAAATGGATAAAAATATCAAGAAAACTTTCAAGGTTGTTGAAGATCGAGAGCTTAACAATATTTTGTAAAAATTACAGACATTTTCTGTGCATAACCGTCTTGGAGTTTGCGACTGGGGTTTGATACGCAAAAAATGTTTATTTGGTTTTTCTCGAGAACGGATGAAGATTTTTGAAAACGGGAAGACGGCACTTCTACCTAAATACTTAGAGAATTCACCGGTAAAAACTGAGCAATTTGTTGGGGGTTATTTTTTATTTAGATTTAGTCTCACACGACAACGCGTACACAAGTAAGGTAGCTTTGAAACTCTGTATTTCGGAAACGGATAAAGATGCAAAGAAAATTTCTAAGGGTTCTCGAGATCAGTATTTTAGAACTACATTGAAAAATTTCTATTCACAGCCGTCTTGACATCCGTGGTACGATTTTGGTACCCAAAACCCTATTTTGGGGATGCTTCTCGATAATGGCTAAAGATTTTTGAAAACGGGAATATGGTACTTGTAGATAAATACCTAGAGGATTTACTGTTGCAAAATGACCCATTTGTTGCTCTTAATTATTTAGATACACGCTGCTGACAGTGAAAAAAATGTGGAAAACACATTCTTCGCGTTCTCTCAGGGACCGCCCATGAAGCAAACGATGCTCCCATAAACCCCCTTAAGGCATACCGTAAACCCCATGTAATTCAAAATGAAAAAAAAACGATTTTTTCCATTTCCCAACCTGCAGGAAGTGTATAATATTTAAAAAAATTGGCCCTGCATTGAAGAACAGTTACAGTAAGAAGTTCCTTCATTGGCTGTTCAAATGGTTGTCAGCCCAAGGACTATACAAAAGACGGCCGGAGTGGGCGATCGGTTCTAGGCGCTTCAGTCTGGAACCGCGCGACCGCTACGGTCGCCGGTTCGAATCCTGCCTCGGGCATGGATGTGTGTGATGTCCTTAGGTTAGTTAGGTTTAAGTAGTTCTAAGTTCTAGGGGACTAATGACATCAGATGTTAAGTCCCATAGTGCTCAGAGCCATTTGACTATACAAAACACGTGACTCCCACCTTTCTATCATCAGCAGAACCCGAGGTATATGCCCAGTTAAGATCCCTTCTTTATGCACGGCCTATAGCATAGCTGCATGCGTACCGGAAACTAAAACAGTACTAGGTGATGGAAATGTTCCCAGTAAAAATTAAGTCATCATTGCTGTTGGATTTCATTGCTTTACTGTTCGGATATTCCGTGTGCTGTGGAATGTATGGATCGTTGATTTCTTTGTGAATTTTGTCTCTCTTTTTCTTTCTATTTAGTGTAAAGGTAGTGTCGGCTTTTATTGGGTACTTTTGGAATTCGATTCTGGGGTGAGATCTGAGTGTTTTATATGCTTTCAGTGCATTATTTGGCTTGTGTGTTCTAATTTACGGCCTTGTGTATAGCATTAATGAACTCAGAGGATCCGATTCATTGGCTTTTCCTCTATAATATTAGGTACTACTGTGCTGTTAAAATGATTATTCATTTATGCCCCCTTACTGTAATTTCATTGGTTCTACTGGGGTAAGTTAATCAAAAGTGCTCCATTTGTATTAGTTCGTAAGACATATTTTGTTTTTTATAAATTCTGATCTTCTGCGGTCGTTGTTTACTCTGCATTCGCAATGGATTGTTTATACTTGATAGTAGTTTGATCTTGTTATCCTCTGCACTGACTGCTCTGGATGTCGCTTGTTCTGTCTGTGCTCTGGATAATTTACACCTGTCAATAAACTGAATTACATTTAATTAAGAAGTTACGCCAACATAATCTCCAGTCACTTACCACTCACAATAGCTGCTGACACTACAGATGAAGAAGTAACGATACATTCTTACAAGAGATAGTATAGTCAGTGAAGAATGTAACAATGTTACTGACATTATCTGGTAAATCATATGTATTCATAACCAGCTCGGGTGCCCGTCATCAATCAGAAAATTGATATGCAGTTGTATGGTAGTTGGAATAAAAGGAAAAACTTTAAAGTATTAAAGGTAAAAAACTTTATTGAAAACGTATTTTTACTGTTTACAATACTTTCCAAAGAGTTAGAGGTAAAAATTTGTTATTGAAAACATATTCTAACTACTTACAATACTCGTTTATAAACAGCATTTTTCTTTTGTTTTCCAGGGTATGTATGTATAAATTTTTCAAATTCCCTACTCGAGGGCAAGCTGCATATAGTTAGCCGTGAGAAAAGCAGAAGTCTTTGAGGTAGATGTCACAATATTTTAAAGTTTGTCCATGCGCTTCTGTTAATTGTAAAACTGTAGGCTAATGTGATTGGAGTGGCACTTCAGTGAGATCAGTAGTATTCTGGGGTTAAAAAGTGGGTGTCCTTTGTGCTTTTCAGTCGTAACTTCGGGTTCGATGATGTTATTCGATAGCTGGTTGCTGATCATAATTGTTTATTACATAGTTTTGGTAAGCTGAGTTTTTTGTGTAGTACGGTCGGAGATCTAGTTTTAAGTTGAAGCCAGTGTAATGTCATTCCTGGTACTTGCAAAGAATGTAGAAATTCTGTAGGGAAGTTCATAGGGAAGTTCACACTTTCTTCAATGTTTACCATCGTGTCGATCGATTTGTAAATTCTCTCTTCACCGGGAATTTTCCTTTCAATATTAAAAATGGTTTCGTCAACAACATAATTTTTAGTTCCCAAAACTACCCTTTCATGTAGTCACTCCGGATTGGTACATTGTGAACAAAGTTTGGATAAATTTGGTCGATGACTTCGTTTTCAGCAGTGACTGTGTTGCAGAACTCACTGTTGAGTTTAATGTGGCCGATCGTCTGGTCAATAGGATATGTGCCTTCGCCTGTTTGTACGAGTAAAAGGTGTTGAGCAAAATATGCTGTGGTTTCGTCTTTCTATAGTTCAACTCTCATATTTTTTGTTAGTCGCAGTATTTGTATGTGTGGCCAGAGATGTGACTTTTTATAGTATGCATTGATCTAGTCTGCTGGTGTTGACTTGGGGTTAACTGGAAGTGATTGTCCAAAATCTCCTGAAAGTAGAAGTAGAGCTCCTCCTATTACTTCAGCGCTCCCTCGCAAGTCTTGTAATGTTCTGTCCATGGCTTCGAGTGAGTTTTTATCTGCCGTTCTGCATTTGTCCCAGAAGATAATTTCAGTTTGCTTTAGAAATTCACCCCATCCAGCTGCTCTTGAGATTTTTCATACTGGGAACTGTTCTTTGGCTATATTCAACAGTAGTCGTAGGACGGAATAGGCAGTTCATACTCCTTGCATAAGTGTGACTGCAATGCCGGATGATGCCGGCGCAAGTGCGATGTGTTGTTTAGCACGTATTTGCGCCAGCAATAAATTTATTACACACGTTTCCCCGGTGACGCCTTGTGCGCCCAAATAAATAATTCCGCCAGTTTGCTGTCGATCCCGTCCATGATAATGTTATATATTTCCTTTTGATCGTCTTTGAGGGTTGGTTTGTTGTGAGCAATGTAACAAAGTAGTACGTTGATGTTGTTTCTATTTTCATTTGTAATTTCGAAGTTTAGCACACTGATAGTATCTTTTCGTGGTGCTTACATCCCAAGTTATACAAAGATCTGGTTGTTTCTGCTGAAGTTTTATCTTCTACGCGAATGAGTGTTTCGTTGAAGATGTCGTCGTTGAATTCGATGATCAGTTCAGGATGAGGTTCTCGGATATGCACAGTATGTCATTACTCATACTCCCTTTGAAGGAGTCCCTTGCTTTTTTGGATACGATGGGTAACGTCTTGTTCGAATTATGGAGAAAAAATCTCTCATTCGTTCAGCTTACGCTGTGAGTGAGGCATTTTGTAGAGTTAATTCCCTGTGGTTGTCGTTTTCCAGTAGCCCTAATTATTGGCATGTTTCTCTGTACGCGTGGCAAAGGAAACTGACAACAGTTGCGAGATCTGTGAAACTTCTTGGTCCCCATATTTCATGTAGCAACATCCGAAGATAGAAACATTCGATGTTGGTGGGATTTACTGTGTATACTCCACCTAGTGCGCCAGTTCTGGATGCTCTTATACTGGAATTCCTTGTTTTTGTCGTTGAAAGATTTTTCTTGTTGTGTTCCACGTGACGTCGACATACAGTAATGTTTTCGCGAATGGATTCGTTTGGCACAGTTGGTAAAAATCTGTTAATATTATGTCCTGAGGTGGTTCGATTGCAGTTTTTCTGGCGGGGTCTTTTGTGAAGTAAACTCTCTGTCCATCCTCAAAATGTACTGCTAGATGTTGCACAGTTGGTTCGCGTTCGTGCATGGTAAAACCGAAAATCAACCACACTGCCTCGTTACTGTTGATCTATCTTCCCACCTGGTACATGAGGATCTCGACGATTCTGTTCTGTTGTTCGCTGTCTTTGGTTATTTGAAATACTGCCATGTCACTGTCTTTGTTCAAATACTTACAGGCATATTGATGGATTGCACCGAATTTCAGCATCTACATTCATGTTTGCTTGGAACATTTTGGAAAGTAGCGTGTTATGTGGTACTACCCACAGACTTTCTACTTCCAATTTTTCGCTGCCTCGTATTCGTGTTTTTACTGTGAAGCCACAGTTTTTGGGTGATCGTCTTCTGTATGTGGGATAGCCATCAACCCCGCTTTATGTGTCGTCGAAGTACGGTTTTGGATTTTTTTTTTTTTTTTTTTTTTTTACATTTTCTATCACTCGAATATGGCGAACTAGTGTTTAATGGCCAGTATGTTCCGTGAATCATGTTTTTCACTACTGTGTCGTACAGTTCAGGACCTCCTTCTGGACTGGGAAATTCAGATTGGATGATTTTTTCGATATCCGAGGAACACATTCTGTCGTGTATCCATGTGAGAGTATGAGAGTGAGGTAGTCCACATTTTTGCCATTCGATTGTGTACATCCAACATCTAACGGATCCAAAGATGTGGTAAGTCTCATTTGTTTTTGTCAGAAAACTCGGGCTATTATGCCCTGTCGATGCATGGGGGCTTGTCCGTATCTTAGTTGTTCTTGAATTCTGGCCGCGACGAGCTGCGTGTGAATGTTATGAAGAGGTCAGGTCGTCCATATTTTGTTACGCATGACATCTTGCGGTATTCCTGCATGTGCCTCGGACATGGGGGCAAGATTACCATATTTCCATTGTCTTCAATGCTTCCATCATTTATGATTACGTCTCGGAGGTGGATGTCTCCTTCCGTGCGTAGTTCCTTCTGATTCATTCTGACGTAAAGCATCCGTTCCCCTTCTACTTTTGCATATTTTATATCTACTAGGAATTGTTGGAATAAACGGTGAGTGTTGAGAACGTCATTATGTTTTTGTCTCTGATCATAAGCGTTAAACATAGAACTCGTTCGAAGGGACTTTTTTTGTTACTTTCTACTCCTGTTTCAGGTTGTATTTGTTTAGCATTAAAATGATATCCGTTCTCTTCGTGCATAAGTATTAGTGGATGTTGAAGGGTATCATACGAGCGGTGTGTCTCTGCAATGCATTGTAGTCCTTCCCTTTGTTGTACAATGATGCCACGGCTTGTGTTTTCGTTGACCACAATCACGATAGTGACTTCGTCTATTTGAGGTGCGTTAAATCGACGTTCGTGTTCTCCGTGTGGTCTCGTGTCGGCCCGAATTATAACTTTACAGGTATCGGAAATCGTTCGGTCTAATGCTGTTTTGAATATGTGAATCATACGTGTAAGATCCTCTGTACATCTCGGATTAGTTCTGGTCTCAGTCCACTGATACTTGTGCATCGTTGATCAATTTCTATTTCTTCATTTTCGTGAAATAACCTTGCAGAAATTTATGATCTTCGTTGGGTAGTGGTAGTTATGATCCCATTTTGTGATAGATTAATCTGTGGATGGGAAAAACCCAGTCGACTTCATTTCTGTTACTGTTGATCGATGTGACACCGCACCGGAAGAAGTCATGTGGAAGCTGGCATTGTACGCTTTTATCATGTAATATAAAAATTCCTGCAGAGGTGCTTCCAGTCGGGGTAATCGACTTTTTCCTTTCAGGCAGCAGAATCCTGGTGTTTTTCTACCGAATTTTTTCGCATCGCTAAATTGGTAGACGTTATCCATTTTTCCAGTGCGATGTGTTTGTTATATTATTTCATCGGGTCATGTTTATTTTCGTAGGGAGTACTGTTTACTTGTCCTTGTCCGCGCTTCCCGTAGGGTGATATTTTCATCGCTAGCTTGAGTTCGCTGTCTGTTATTATAAGATTGTTTTACATTTCTTTATCCTTCAGTCTGTCCATTTAGTACTTCTTCGATTTCTTTGCTTCTCACGGTGTCAATTCTCGTTCGTTGGGAACTTAAACGTGCTTCGCGCTATTCGTCTGTTTTTTTTTATTTCGGTGTTTTTCGTTTTCGCCGTTTTGTTTCAGAACTGTCAAGATCCCCTCCTATTTTACATTTGGGCATGGTCTAAAATATAAATCAAATCAACTTTTTATCAACAAATACAATAATAGCACTTCACACACTTTTCATATTTTATTTTCGATTTATGTTCAGTCACTATATCATTTTGAACTCTCACAGCTCACTGTTTTATTCACTCACTGCACTACTTTTTCCGTCCCTCCTTTCGTCATTGATAAGAAACTGACTTTCGAATCCACGACGGGCCTTTACCTATGGGTAGCCTCACCAGTGGCGAATTCCAGAACATTCCAAGAAGACTTCGAATGGTCCACTATGTTCCAAAATATTACACAACATTTGAGAGTGTTCTGGAATATTCCACAATGCTATGGGATGTTGCAGGATGTTCCCGGACATTCTGGAATCTTCCCGAATGTTAAAGCCTTTTGTTAAACATTCCAGAGCATCCCGGATCATTGTGGAACATTCCAGAACCTTTTGGAATGATGTGGAATGCTCGCAAATACTGTCAAATGTTCTGGAATGTCCTCGAATACTCTCGAATGTTCTGCAATGTTCTAGAAATTTCTGTTGGATGAAATTTCCCAGCCTTTATATCTTCAAAAGCACACTCTTCAGGTAAAACTAGGAACATTCTTTATGGATTTGGAATAGAGGGCTAACACACCATGTAATTCCCTTGATCGTACCGGGACTCGTTTCTGAGTTTCAGCGACACGCGGTATTGTTCACTTACTTTTATAAAATAATGTGCTGATGCAACCATTAGTTGTTCTAGCAAGCGACCACCGCTGATGTTCAGGTTTATCAGCGCTTGCTACTGGCGACATAGCCCCATTAACAGCACACGATTTTTCAAAGAAGCGATGCTAACAACAATTTGTTGGCTGTATCACCACCACATATCTCATCAGTACGGCAGTCAACATCTGTTGAGAATGTCCTTAAAGCATAGGGCATACTCGATATTACTTTGATTTCTGTTAAATGGCAGCCTGTCAGCGTGACTTCTTCGGCTCAATCTAAAATGGAACGAGCCAATCCTAAATTTGACAAGATCACACTATCCTGAAATTACATGACATTGTCTTTAGTGTGTCGTATTTTTTATAGCAACAACTTTTCTACATTTTGTTTTCGCAGGACTCTGACTAAAGATTCACTCGGAAGGAAAATTTTTCGTTGGCTTACAAACTATTTTCACACTTTAGTGAGAATTGTCGAGGTGATACTGAGTGTCCAACCGCGACTGGATATTACGCATATCGAGTTCACAGACCACTGCACGCGGTTACCCTCATGGAAATTTCCGCCGACTGCTGCAAGCCCCTGAGGTTTTGCAAACGTCCGCTAGCGGTGGTTATTCAATCGCATCGCGCCCATTGTCTCCTTCATGCTGGCTCGTGGCCTCGAGCGGCTGTACACGAGTCTGTTCGCTGAAAGCCATTCGGTCTCACAGATTTGCTGAGTATTCCTGAAATACGTAACCTTTACTTTCTAAATGTGGAGAGCAATGGCTTGTCAGTGAAAGCCATTTATTGTACTAATACTTTATTAACGCTATAAGTGCCATTTACGTGCGACATGAAAAATGGAATACGAAGTGAAATTTGCCCAACATTGTGACATTCACTACTTTTGGGCTTTTCGTAAGTTTAAGTGGCTGGTTCCCCAGAAATGGAATTTCGTACCTATTACTTCTCGATGCATGCTCATTGCCAATTTTTTAGTATTATAGTCCTGCTTGCTTTAGCTGAGTTTCACGGTATTGTTGCTTTTATTTACATTGTATAGTTTCTCTGTCGTAATTAAGGAAAATAATGTTGATTTCATCGTCATCTAATGTTTCTGGGAAGATTTCCATGAAATTCGGTTTAATTTCTGTATACCTACCCGTACTAGACATCTTCTGTCATTCACTTCCAATAAGAATCCCACTCTCCAAACATCACTACTATTTCGCCCAGGAGGTTGCTGGAAAGAACTGAGAACTCCTGGTACAAAAGATATTAACCTTTTTTTAATGCTTGTTTCCTGCTGGCCTACCACCATGAGTAGTTGCTCGCTCAATGCTTTGGGTGCAGCACCATACAGGTAAGAGGATGTACGAAAAACATTTGACACCTAAGCTCCCCGATTTCACCAAGATATCTGAAACTCCAAAAGACCTCCTGACGTAACTGCAGAGAGAAAGAACATCATACTTAAAGGTACTTGGTATGGCTGATGGGAAACACACTGCCAGCACATGTCGTAGGTTGCTATAGTTCTGTCATTCTGTGACTCACCACGGAAGATATTATCTCAGCTGAATAGAATAACAAGTTTGTACTGGCAACGTGCAGATGTGTTGAACAAGTGAGGTAAGTTGACCTCGCGAAACTATGGGTTTGGTGCAGACAGCAAACATATTGTTGAAAATTGTCCTGCAGTAGCTACAGGTTTACTGTTAGTGCTTTCATACTTTCTCAGGCAAATGAAACGTTTGACTGTTATATTTCAAACACAAATTATAGTACAAGTTATAAATTATCATTTTACTGTATCATAAGTGTTTAAATTTTGTTGTAATCCACATAAGACTTCTTTAAATTTTGTTATAATCCACATATACCTTCTTTAAATTTTACTGCAGTGATTCTCGGGAGAACCAGCCATGATAAAACTATTTGACTTTGCGGGCAAGATGTGTGAGACAGGAGAAATACCCCCAAACTTCAGGAAGAATGTAATAATTCCAGTTCCACAGAAGACAGGGGCTGATGTGTGTGAATATTACAGAACCGTCAATTTCATACATCGTGGTTACAATTATAATGAAAAATCAGAAATGTGAAACACGCGAGTTAACACTGACACTTCGAAATGTAAGAGAAGACTGGTTGAAGAAAGGCAAAACTATGGTTATATCATTTATATATTTAGAGAAAGCTGTTGACAATATGCCTGGAATATACTCTTTGAAATTCTGAAGGTATTAGAAATAAAATAAAGGGATCGAAAGGTTATCTGTAGCTTGAACCAAAATCCATAGCGCAGTTCTAAGAGTCGGAGGACTTGAAGAGAAGAGGTAATTGAAAATAGAGTGAGATAGGGTTGCAGCCTATACATGGTATTGTTCGATCTATACTTTGAGAAATCAGTAAAGGAAATCAATAAGAAATTTAAAGAAGGAATTGAGTTAGAATATAAACAAAGAGGTTTACCGATGAAGCTGTAATTGCACCAAGGACGACAAAAGCTGAATGGGTTGGAAGGAGACTCGAAAATAGGGTATAAGATGCATATGAATAAAAGTAAACCAAGGATAATGATAAGTAGTCAAATGAAACCGAGCGAGCCCGATGGAATGGTATTAGGAAATGAGATATTAGAAATAGTACATGGGTTTTGTTATTTAGGCCGGAAATTAACTGACGACGGCTGAAGGAGAGATGATATGAAACACATACTGCCAACAGCAAGAAACGCTCTTCTGAAAAGGAGAAATTTGTTAACGTCGAATATCAATCTAGAGTTAGGATGATGAATTCATTAGAGACTGATCACATGCTCGGAGAGGAGATCGACTTTGTTCTTTTCAGAAAAAGCATACTGGCATTTAGAGGAATACAAGTTACAGAAGAATATTGAAGAATAGAATGGTAGATTAGACAATTAACGAAATGCTTCTGAATTGAACTGGGGACAGAAGAAACTCATGGCACGATGCAAATAAAAGAAGGGAGTAGCTGATAGGACACATTCTGAGGCATGAAAGAATAGTTACTCTGGTGACTTGAGGAGACGAGTGAAGTAGAAACTGTAGATGGTTGCAAGGCTTGGCTACAGTGAGCAGGTTGTAATGGCTGCAGGGTGCGGCAGTTACGCTAGGATGGAGAGATTGGCACGTCCTAAGCTAGTGTGAACAGTTACATCAGACCAGTGTAAGGGTTGGTGGTCACCACAATACCAACAATAACACTCATGGAATATTCTGTCGGTCCTTGTAGAAACGTGGACATATTAATAACTTGAGTACACACCATTAATATTCCACAATAACATTTAAATAACTTATGAACCGGATTTCGGTTTCTTCGGCCATCGTCAGCTAACTTACTTCTAAACGGACAGTCCACACAACTTCGGCGAGAATTCATAGCTGTGCAAAGATTGCTGGACAAGGATTGCTGGACAAAGATACGTGACATTTTATGACTATATCGATGGAAACCACAAGAATAATGTAATAGCTAAAGAGACTCTGAACAAATAAATCTTATATTACAGTATATTCAAATATTAAAGGTATATGAATGTATAAGCCGAGGATGTTGTACCAGTGAGTAATGGCACATGCTATTATACAAATGGACAAACAGGTGAATGTGACGAACAGACCGAGGAAAAGAGGGGTGGGGGGTGGAGGAAGAAGTCTATGGTTCAAATGGCTCTGAGCACTATGGGACTTAACTTCTGAGGTCATCAGTCCCCTAGTACTTAGAACTACTTAAACCTAACTAACCTAAGGAAATCATACGCATCCATGCCCGAGGCAAGATTCGAACCTGCGACCGTAGCGGCCGCGCCGTTCCAGACTGTAGCACCTAGAACCGCTCGGCCACCTCAGAGTCTATGGAATGTGGAAGTGGAACAGTTATAAGAAGCTTATTACCTAATGGTGACAGAAATAATAATTATCTGCTGCTGCTCTAGAAAGGGTGAGTAGTGGGACTGTGTTTGAACATTAAGGACCAGGTCAGGATTCTTTGACTGGAATATATTAATGGCCAAAATTTGAACTAATGTTAGTTCTCTGCCTTTAGTTCCTTTAAGGAAAACTCCACATTTCACATCATGTGAATGACTCTGCCGGCCACTGTGGCGAGCGCTTCTAGGCGCTTCAGTCCGGAACTGCGCTGCTGCTACGGTCGCAGGTTCGAATCCTGCCTCGGGCATGGATGTGTGTGATGTCCTTAGGTTAGTTAGGTTTAAGTAGTTCTAAGTCTAGCGGACTGATGACCCCAGATGTTAAGTCCCATAGTGCTTAGAGCCATTTGAGCCATTTTGAATGACTTTCATTCAGAGCATGTTCAGCAAAGGTGGAATCGTTGTTTTCAAAAGTAACTAAAGGCTGAAAACTAACAATACGTGAAAATCAGGCTGTTAATAAACATCTATCAAAAAATCTTGACCTGGTCCTTTTGACCTATCATAGTTCTTCCACTCACCCTTATTAAAGTAGCAGCAGCCAGTTATTATTTTTCTTACAGTTAGATAATAATCTTGTTATAACTGTTACACTCCCACATTCCTTAGATTTCTTTTTCCTTCCCCCCCCCCCCTTTTTCGGTCTGTTCATCACATTCACCAGTTTGTCCTTATGGCATAGTAGCCTGTGCCTTTACTCACTTGTACAACACTGTACAGAATATACTGTAATATAAGATTTATTTGTTCAGAGTCTGTTTAAGTATTACATTGTGCTTGTGTTTTCTATCGATGTAGTCATAAAATGTCACATGTCTTTGTACAGCAGTCTTTGTGTAGCTATAAGTTCTTGTCGAAGTTATCTTAAAAAGCCGAAAGCCGGTTCATGACGAAGTATTAAATAAATATATTGTGGAACATTAATACTGTGTACCCAAGTTATTAAATAACAACGCTGGTATCAGGAATACATAAAGTATCAAAAAAATTGTTCAAATGGCTCTAAGCACTATGGTACTTCACATCTGAGGTCATCAGTCCCCTAGACTTCGAACTACTTAAACCTAACTAACCTAACGACATCACACACATCTATGCCTGATGCAGGATTCGAACCTGCGACCGTAGCAGCAGTGCGGTTCCGGACTGAAGCGCCTAGAACCACTCGGCCACAGCGGCCTGTCAGAATGTATCAATCGGGAAAGTAATGAACACAAATATTTGTTCTGCGAAATAAAAAGAGGTATGTAAGATACCCTTAATGACAGGCACAGGAAGGAAACGTAATCAAAGCGAAGTCGTTTATGCTAGTAACTCATGAAGATAAGAAGGAAAAAGTAAATAACGTTAAAACTAGTGACAGTAAGCATGTAATTCCGTAGAGTCTCTGCAGTGACCTAGCTACACTGAACTCTCAACAAAACAGCGTAATATAATAGTAATACGATGAAATTGTCAGTTCTGTACCATCTACGGTAGTTGTCTCGGGGAAATGTACTCATTTATGTCATTTATTTGCATTCTTCCCGAACTTGTTGCTTCACGTACTCGTAGTCGATGAAATATGGAAATATCTGTTTTGTGGTAGAAGGAGCGCTGACGTTACAAGCGTCAGCAAAAGACAGACAAATATTTGTTTTCTATTTATTTATTTAACCTGATCTGATTAGCGCCACCTGGCCTTCTCTTACTTTGGACCAGGCTTTCACAAACGCAATACCTTTTTTACATCGCAATTTTCTAAGAAGTGAGAATTTTAACATGACACCGAGTAGAGCTGGAAGACGCTCCCGCGCCACCCCCCACACCACTGGTAATAGCTGCACAGGGGATCGGCAGGTGGAAACGCGCGCTTTGTTTGGAACGCTGGTGTCGGCCTCGCCTCCCAGCTGGCTTCGCCGCCAGTAATTCCCTGCGGTGCTCTCTGAATACACTTCTTTATTCGCCCTTGAGCACGAATAACAATGGCTGACTGTTTTCCAGCCGAAGATACATAGACCATTGTACCCTCGCGTAGGCGCAAATGTAGTGTTTGATCCTGACACACCACGAAGAATGAACAAAAAAAAAAGAAAAAAAGAAAAAAGGAACAATGATAAAGCCTCTTTGTTTACTGACTGAATTCCGCAAAATTTATGTACCATTCATGTCTTCGGAATCCGTAAAAAGTGAAAAAAGTTTTATTCAAAATGAACCTCTGCTGCGAATTAAATTTATTCGTTCCTCCAGCGTTGTTCAACAGAAGGACATCGAAAAAACACGAAGAGTAACTCTTCAGTTGAAACATGTTAATGTTCAAGGCGTTTCTTTGACGCTAAGAAGCTTATGTTCTCAATGGAATGAAAAGTCGTTTGGTAATAGTGTATAAAGACGTCTAACTGGAATTCTGACTATGTCTCGCTTGATGCTTTCTGAGGTTCTGTAAAATAATAACTGCGAAAACAAAAAACTGTTTCGCAATAGATTCTGGTTCACTGAAGTGAGAACAATACCAGAGGCAGTTCGTTCATACACGAAAACATTCACAAATAAAGAAAGAAATGCACCATTTTATTTTGGATTTAACGATAAATGCGGTCGTAGACCTGACTTCAAGACAGAAATATTTGGAAAGTTATCGCTGTGAATAAATGGAAAAAAAACGTTCTTTAGTGCAAAAACAAATCTGTTTACTTTGAGACACCGAGATATGAGAAACCACTCTGAAGTGACGTTTTTGTACGTAAAGAAAGGCACAGAAGTTTACTTTCAAATGGTTCAAATGGCTCTGAGCACTATGGGACTCAACTGCTGTGGTCATAAGTCCCCTAGAACTTAGAACTACTTAAACCTAACTAACCTAAGGACAGCACACAACACCCAGCCATCACGAGGCAGAGAAAATCCCTGACCCCGCCGGGAATCGAACCCGGGAACCCGGGCGTGGGAAGCGAGAACGCTACCGCACGACCACGAGATGCGGGCGAAGTTTACTTTAGTTGTCATAGTAGGCATCTTGGTGTAATTAAACTTCATTTAAAAGAAATAACCTCTTTCGGTTGCATAGTGACGTTAAAACGATATTTAATTTTTTCTAAAATATTACAGCAATTATATCTAGTGTTCTAGAAATGTAGCAATCTAGAAGTTACGTTAGTATCGTGTACCAGGAATGTTACCGACAGTGAAAATTGAATTTCCCAGAATTTATTTGTGAATTAGCTGAGTACGTGACGTCGCCCAAATATGTATTTACTCCAGTCTTCTGCTAGTGCACCTCTTCCTTTCCCTCTCTCTGTCCATCTCCTCTCGCTCCCTCCCTTTCCTGCTCTTCCCACCACTCTCTGTTCACCTCTACCAGTTCCCCACTCACTGTCCATCTTCTCCAGCTCCTGTGTCTGTCTGTCTAATGGTCCTCCTCTCTCTACGTGTCTGCTCCTTCCTCCTCTCTCCATCTCCTCCTTCCCACTCTCTGCGTCCATCTCCTACTTTTTCCTTTCGCTGTCCATCTCCTCCTCTCGCTCTGTCTGTCTCCTCCTCTTTCCATCCTCTGCTCTTCTCCTCCTCTCCTCTCTTTCTTTCCATCTCCTCCTTCTGTCCATTTGCCCATTTCCCTCTCTATGGCCATCTCCTCCTCCCTCCTCTCTGCACATTATCATCCCCCCCCCCAATTAGAGGTTGCTGGTTCTCACCTCACATAATTTATTTCCAGAAAGTAAGTAACGTGTGTACCAAATTTGATTTGACTTTGCCTGAATACGTCCATGTCAAAAATATTTCACATACAGGGTGTTACAAAAAGGTACAGCCAAACTTTCAGGAAACTTTCCTCACACACAAATAAAGAAAAGATGTTACGTGGACATGTGTCGGAAACGCTTAATTTCCATGTTAGAGCTCATTTTAGTTTCGTCAGTATGTACTGTACTTCCTCGATTCACCGCCATGATTTCATATGGGATACTCTACCTGTGCTGCTAGAACATGTGTCTTTACAAGTACGACACAACATGTGGTTCATGCACGATGGAGCTCGTGCACATCTCAGTCGAAGTGTTCGTACGCTTCTCAACAACAGATTCGGTGACCGATGGATTGGTAGAGGCGGACCAATTCCATGGCCTCCACGCTCTCCTGACCTCAACCCTCTTGACTTTCATTTATGAGGGCATTTGAAAACTCTTGTCTACGCAACCCCGGTACCAAATGTAGAGACTCTTCGTGCTCGTGTTGTGGACGGCTATGATACAATACGCCATTCTCCAGGGCTGTATCAGCGCATCAGGGACTCCATGTGACGGAGGGTGGATGCATGTATCCTCGCTAACGGAGGACATTTTGAACATTTCCTGTAACAAAGTGTTTGAAGTCACGCTGGTACGTTCTGTTGCTGTGTGTTTCCATTCCATGATAATTGTGATTTGAAGAGAAGTAATAGAATGAGCTCTAACATGGAATTTAAGCATTTCCAGACACATTTCCACATAACATATTTTCTTTCTTTGTGTGTGAGGAATGTTTCCTGAAAGTTTGGCCGTACCTTTTTGTAACACCCTGTATATTTAACATACTTCACTCATATTTGCACATACTGAGTGATCAAAAAGTCAGTATAAAAACTGAACACGGAATAATGTAGATAGAGAGGTACAAATTGACACACATGCTTGGAATGACATGGGGTTTTACTAGAACCAAAAAAATAGAAAAGTTCAAAAAATGTCCGACAGATAGCGCTTCATCAATACAATAATTAGCATAACAAAGTAAGACAAAGCAAAGATAATGTTCTTTACAGGAAATGCTCAATATGTTCACCACCATTCCTCAACAATAGCTGTAGTCGAGGAATAATGTTGTGAACAGCACTGTAAAGCATGCCCGGAGTTATGGTGAGGCATTGGCGTCGGATGTTGTCTTTCAGCATCCCTAGAGAAGTCGGTCGATCACGATACACTTGCGACTTCAAGTAACCCCAAAGCCAATAACCGCACGGACTGACGTCTGGGGACCTGGGAGGCCAAGCATGACGAAAGTGTCGGCTGAGCACACGATCATTACCAAACGACCAGCGCAAGAGATCTTTCACACGTCTAGCAATATGGGATGGAGCGCCATCCTGCATAAACATCGTACGTTCCAGGAGGTGTTTATCAGCCAGGCTGGGAATGATGTGATTCTGTAACATATCGGCGTACCTCCCACCCGTCACGGTAGCGGTTACAAAACCAGAATCACTCATTTCCTCGAAGAAAAAAGGCCCTATAACGGTAGATGTGGTAAATCCAACCCATACCGTGACTTTCTCGTCGTGCAATGGAGTTTCCACGACAGTTCTAGGATTTTCGGTAGCCCAAATTCTGCAGTTGTGGGCGCTGACAGACCCTTGGAGCGTGAAATGAGCTTCGTCGGTCCACAACACGTTACTCAACCAATCGTCATCTTCCACCATCTTTTGAAACGCGCACACCGCAAATGCCCTCCGCTTCACTAAATATCCAGGTAACAGTTCATGATGTTGATGGGTTTTGTACGGATAGCATCGGAGGGTACGCCTAAGTGCCAACCAAACAGAAGTGTATGGAATGCCGGTGCGACGTGCGACTGCACGAGCGCTGACTTCCCCGTGCATAGACGAACCCGCTACAGTCTCCATTTCTTCCTGAACTGTCTCAGCAGCATTACGCCTTGTGCTCGGTCGGCCACTACAGGGTCTATCGTATAAACAACCCCTGGCTTCGAACTTCGAAATCATTCTCGCCACAGCTGCATTTGTCAACGGACCTTTATCCGTTCGAATCCCCTTCCTATGGCGATAGGATCGTAACGTTGAACTAGCACATTCCCCATTCTGATAATACAGCTTCACTAAAAGCGCCTTTTCAGGTAACGTCAACATGCTGCGACTGCTGGCGCATCTGATTCTCTCTCTCATTACAGCTCTTTTTATACACGATTGTCATTTTTTTTTTTTTGTTCTAATGAAACCCCATGTCATTCCAAGCATGTGTGTCAATGTTTACCTCTCTATCTACATTATTCCGTGGTTTATTAAGTTTTCAAATTTATACTGAATTTTTGATCACCCGGTATATTTCATCTGTATCTCTAGCGAATTTCATCCAGCAGTGTCGTTTTCACGCACCTTAATGTTTATTACTCCTTGTCTCCGGCACTATGTATCTCACAACTGTATAATTTTGCAGGTACATCTCGTGTTATACGTGGGTGCTGTCTACGAAAGATGCTGCGAATAGAGTTAGTATCAATGAAGCAATAAATTAAAAGATCATGCCTGATGCGGCAGTTGGACAGCATAAGCAGCGACAATGTAGCAAGCGATATTCTTTCTTGCTTTCATCATTTGTGAGGAATATCAGCGAGAAAAAGTCTCGTGAAGGTTTGAAATTATGTGCAAAGTTGTTTGCATGTCACTAAGTGCTCTTACCCTCAAACACTGCTTGAATATAGTCGGGCTATTTCCGCGTCATAAACTACGCATCGTTTTCATCTGCATCCTCACCACTTTGAGAGGTAGGTGGGTCTTAGCCCTCAGTGGTTCTTTCAAGACAGTAAGTACAATGTGTGCCAAGACTGGCTGAAATCGATTCAGTGATTTAGGAGGAGATGTGGAACATACATACGTACATACACTTTCGTAATTTGTATGAATTCATCTAGAAACGACATTAACTATTCCTGATTCCTTCAAAGAAGTAGCTGACAGAAGCGTTTATGAGTCTGGTGTTTAATATCCTCTCGATGAAGAATTCATTCGAGATGAACGATAGGTTGGGAGAGGAAATCGATTGTGTCCTTGTCAGAGGAACCTTACTGGTATTTAGAGAAATCAGTGGAAGCCTAAATCTCACTAACTGCAAGGAAACTGGGACCTCTATCAGACGCAAGGGAACTTAAAACTAAGATAAGTGTAACCCGGTATAGTAGCTCCCGAAACAAAAATTAAATATTTGAGACACTTAGCATTTATTAAAATCAGCCCGGAAAAGAAGAAACCAAATTATAATAATTTTTCTTTCCCTTAGCAGCCACACAGTTAAGTCCTTGCCATAACAGGGTGGAGATGACGGGGGGGGGGGGGGGGAAAGGGGGTTGTTGGTACCCTCCTTCTGCCTTCCATCCTGCGAACCCCCACGCTTTTACTCCCCAGAACACAATTTATGCCTTAATACGGCTCTACTGCACAATGTGGTATTGATATTTCATATACGTTCTTAACCAACATCATTTAAAAATAAACATAAATTTTTTACCACTAAAATTCTGTTCTAATAAACCACGATGTTCCCAATCGCTGCAATGTGGACACTTTAGTCCTAGACCAAAAATGAAAAAGACCTTTTTGTAGGAAATTGAATGCAGTTTAATTCTGTGCAGGGAGACATTTTCAATAGAAGATGTGATTTTCGATTCATCAGGGAAAAATAAATAAATGAGCTCTAAACGCCCCCACCCCTCTCCCCGCTATCCCCACGCCCACATTGCACATGTCAGGACTTTTAGTATATTGTCCATGGCACTCCCTCCTGACGCTGAACGATTTTTTCCCTCTCATTTTTCTTCGTTGACCGATCTAAGAGTGTTGATCATCTTCTGATAAACCTCTATCGCCTTAGTGCTGCGGCTCCTACTAAGTAATTACCGGAGTCAGCGTACTATCCTGGATGGTGTGAGTGAGGGCTCAACGTCGTTGCCCCCGGATGACGGCCAGGTGGGCCGGGGGCATACTACTCCTGGTTGCGAAATGTTAAACAGTGACTTATACTAAGCATACATAGTCACTGAGAGGTCACTGAATGTTGACAGACGAAACGAATATCACAATTTGTATATTTTGTTCCTTAGCCACTTCTATGTTATTACTATTATTATCTTCTTGGAGAGTCTGTGTAACTAAAGAAAAAGCTGTTGGTTTTTAAGCTGTACACGTTTCGCTTCTTTTTATTTACAAGGCATCCTCAGTAGCAATTTCTGGGGATCTTGTGATCACATAGTTATGTATCCCCTTAGAATTGTGCCTTGCTGTTTCGCGTAAATCACGATTTTCGATTTTCGGCTTTTTGTAGCACATTTTACATAAAGATTACACTTTCACTTCGTGTTTTTTTTGAACATGTGTGGGTTGCATGTCTTTATTGTTTGGTGATGGGAGAGTAGTTTTCCCATCAACATGCAACGTAAATAAGTCCCAGAAATATCTCCCTGCCGCCCGAAGGACAACGAAGAAATTTATGAGAATCTTGTGAAGGAGGACAAGGAGTATAAATTATCATTCATCAGTTATTACAAATCTGCAGAATTTTTTAGAAGAAATGGCGGGAGAAAGTGCATCAAAATAAAATAAGAAGTAGTATAAGAAATAAAAGCCCGCATTTGCCGAGGTAGATGGAAAACCGCCTAAAAACCACCCACAGGCTGGCCGGCTCAGCGGTCCTCGACACAAGTCCGCCGGGCGGATTGTGCTGGGGACCGGGCGCTCCTTCCCAATCCGTATGACGGGAAAAATTTAGCTGTAAGAATCGAAATAGAGCGGTACTGACAATGATAAAAGGCAGAGAATGTGAGAGGCCTCTAAGAAAGAAAGAGTCACAAGTACTTTGTATACTCGTAGTCCACAGGTGGCCGTATGCATTCAACGAATTAACTGAATCTACATCTACATCTACATCTACATGGATACTCTGCAACTCACATTTAATTGCCTCGCAGAGGGTTCAACGAACTACCGTCACAATTCTCTATTATTCCAATCTCTTACAGCTTGCGGGAAGAACGAACACCTATATATTTCCGTACGAGCTCTGATTTCCCATATTTTACCATGGTGATCGTTTCTCCCTGTGTAGGTCGGTGTCAACAAAATATTTTCGCATTCGGAGGAGAAAGTTGGTGACTGGAATTTCATGAGAAGATTTCGCCTCAACGAATAACACCTTTGTTTTAATGATGTACACCCCAAATCCTGTATCATTTCAGTGACACTCTCTCCCCTATTTCACGATAATACAAAACGTGCTACTCTTCTTTGAACTATTTCGATGTAATCCGTCAGTCCTATGTGGTAAGGATCCCACAGTGCGCAGCAGTATTCTAAAAGAGGACGGACTGGCTTAGTGTAGGCAGTCTCCGTAGTGGATGTTACATCTCCTAAGTTTCCTGCCAATAAAACGCAGTCTTTGGTCAGTTTTCCTCACAACATTTCTGTGTATTCCTTCCAATTTAAGTTGTTCATAACTGTAATTCCTAGACATTCAGTTGAATTTACGGTCTTTCGATTTGACTGATTTATCGTGTAACCGAAGTTCAGCGGATTCCTATCTCATGTGGATGACCTCACACTTTTCGTTATTTAGACTCAAATGCCAATTTTCGCACCACATTGATACCTTTTCTAAACCGTTTAGCAATTTGTTTTGTCTTCTGATGATTTTATTAGTCGATAAACGACAGCGTCATCTGCAAACAACCTAAGACGGCTGCTCAGATTGCCTTCCAAATCGGTTATTTAGATAAGGAACAGCATAGGGCCTGTAACAATACCTTGGGTAACGACAGAAATCACTTCTGTTTTACTCGATGACTTTCCGTCAGTTACTGCGAATTGTGACCCCTCTGACGGGAAATAAGGAATGCAGTCACATAACTGAGACGATATTCCTTAAGCAAGCAATTTCACTACAAAATGGCTCTGGCTCTGGCGACTTAACTTCTAAGGTCATCAGTCCCCTAGAATTTAGAACTACTTAAATCTAACTAACCTAAGGACATCACACACATCCATGCCCGAGGCAGGATTCTAACCTGCGACCGTACCGGTTGCGCGGTTCCAGACTGTAGCGCCTAGAACCGCTCGCCCCCCTGGCCGACTAATTTCACTACAAGCCGTTTGTGTGGTACAGTTAAAAACCCCTCCCGGAAATCAAGAAATACAGAATCAATTGTCAATAGCACTCAGCACTTCAAGCGAGTAAAGAGCCAGTTGTGATTCACAAGAACGATGCTTTCTAAATCCGTGTTGACTGTGTGTCAATAGACCGTTTTCTTCGAGGTAATTCATAATGTTTGAATACAATATATATATTCCAGAATCCTGCTGCATGATGGGCCTGTAATTTAGTGGATTACTCCACAACCTTTCGTGATTATTGGTGTGACCTGTGCAATTTTCCAGTCTTTGGGTACGGATCTTTCGTCCAGAGAACGGTTATATACGATTGTTAAGTATGGAGCTATTGCATAAGCATAATCTGGAAGATACCTAACTGGTATACAGTCTGGACTAGAAGACATGCTTTTATTAAGTGATTTAAGCTGCTATACTACTCCGAGAATAGTTACTTCTACGTTACTCATGTTGGCAGCTGTTCTCGATTCGAATTCTGGAACATTTATTTCGTCTTTTTTTGTGAAGGCATTTCGGAAGACTGTGTTTAGTAATTCTGCTTTGGCAGCACTGTCTTCTATAATATCTTCATTGCTATCGCGCAGAGAAGGAATTGTTTGTGTCTTGCCGCTAGAGTACTTCACATACGACCAGAATCTCTTAGGATTTTCTGCCTGGTTTCGAGACAAAGTTTCGTTGTGGAAACTATTATAAGCATCTTGCACTGAAGTCCGCGCTAAATTTAGAACTTCTATAAAAGACCGCCTATCTTCGAGATATTGCTTACGTTTAAATTCGGCATACTTTTTCGTTGCTTCTGTAACAGTATTCTGACCCGTTTTGTGTACAAAGGAGGATCAGCTCCGTCGTTTTTTAATTTATTTGGTATAAATCTCTTAATTTCTGCCGATACTATTTTTTTGAATTCAAGCCACATCTGGTCTAAACTTACATTCTTAATTTGGAAGGAGATTGTCTCTCAGGAAGGCGTCAAGTGATTTTTTTATCTGCTTTTGTGAATAGGTATATTTTTTGTTTATTTTTGGAGGATTTAGGGGTTACAATATTCAGTCTTGCTACGACAACCTTGTGTTCACTAATCCCTGTATCCGTTTTGATGCTCGTTGTTAACTCAGGATTATTTGTTGCTAAGAGGTCAAGTATTTTTCACAACCGTTTACTATTCCCCTTGGGCTCATGAACTAACTACTCGAAATAATTTTCAGAGAATGCGTTTAGCACTATTTCGGATGATGTTTTATGCGTACCTACTGAATTAAACATGTATTTTCGTCAACATACCTCCTATAATTGTATGAATTGGGTAGAGTGTGAAATTAAACTAAAGTTTTCTTTGAACCTTTCAGCAATTTTATCATCTGAATCGGGAGGTCGGTAAAAGGATTCCAATATTATTTTATTCCGGTTGCCAACACTGACCAATGCCCATCCTAGCTCACAGGAACTATCTACTTCAATTTCGCGACAAGACAAACTACTTCTAGCAGTAACAAACCCGTCACCGCCAATCATGTTTAGCCTGTCCTTTCGGAACACCGTTAGGTTCTTCGCAAAAATTTCGGCTTACCTTTAGTGCCTACAACAATCTGAGCATCATTGCTTTCTATTACCGCTTGGAGGTCCGGTACTTTCCCAAAACAGCTACGACAATTTACATCACTTCACATATATAAGTAAAATTATAAAGCAGCCAGTAAAATAACTGTTGTGGAATGACATAGATAATTAGTTCGAGTTTACACATACTGTAAGGCTAGTTATAAGAAGGGAACTTCATGAGACGCTAAGTGGTCTTGCTTTCCTATTCGATACGCAACAGAGACGATACTAGCGTAGTTCCGTGTTATAGCTTTAATGGTAACTGTAGATGTGTTTTGTTGTAGGTAGTCAAGAAAATCATTATTTAGGGGCGATCCGTGGTTTTGTTACAAACGTTTGTTAATACGTTTCAATTCACAAGGAATTCACGCCTGTGTTAGCGGTAAGCTGTCTTTGCTGTTTCAAGGACGCACTGCGCAATCGTCTGTCGGCATACCGTGTTGCATATCTAGGGTCGTCACGCCCGGAGTGTGACATTTCTTATCATTGCAAACGTAATCAGATACTACCATTCACCTTTTGTCGGTACCAGAGAATCATCGAACTATGAAAATGGGCTGCTAGCAGTTAAGCTGCTGGGAAGGGAACGGTTGTTGCAACATCTCTGCGCTGTAAATAGCTGAGTTACCTAGTTAACTTTTAGCAGAGAAACCGTCAAGAGCAATGACGTTACTCGTAATCTACTGTTAGAGCCCAGATGGACATGTCACTTGATAGCAATCCGCCTGGAATAATTCGGAGATAGTCTGCAATTGCTGTAACGATTCCAGTGTAGGTATATAGCTGCCCTAATTTCAATCTATAGTTTTCTATACTGAGTTAGCTGATCTTGTGATTAACAAATTAGAATCACAGTCAGGCGAAGTGAAGGTGAAATAGCCATGAGACTATCCTGACTTACGTATTCTGGTGTTCCCATAATTTACTGCAAGTGAATGGCGGAATGTGCTGCTCAAGAGGGTCATAGCCTATTTCCTCCCAGTCACTAATAACTTAGTTCATTCTCTGTCCCCGAATATATTTCTTTTCGAATTATCTCCCTTAATAAGTTTTGTCCTGCATTCCTACCTCACTTTTGGCACTCCGAGTGAGAGAGATAAGGAACAAAATAAAACTTTTATCCATTCTGGATTTGAAACACTGCGACTGTCTTGTTAAAGGTTTTTCTTCAATTTTTATTTATTCATGACCGGTTTCGAATCGCCTGGCGATTCATCATCAGATAATCAATTTAGTTTGGAGTATTGTGGAGGTCGTGCATCTGTGGCAAATACAGGGACGAAAAAGTGAGCACTGTATGTGGAAAGAATATTACAACTGTAAGATTAACTTTGATGATATTACTCACTGTTTTTATTCTTGTGGCAGACACTGTTCTGAGAAACATAATGTGTGCTTACCAGTATCGTTAAATGTCAAGTGAAACAGGCACTTTTCCACCGATGGTGACTCCCACATACTTTACGAAATATAAACTAAACCAAAGAGTGTGGCTGTTGTTGTCTCCAAAGAGTTTTGTGGAGGCAGAGAATTTTCTTTGCTCATTTTTCATTTTGTGTGGCTTTCGTAATAAAATATATATTTATTACATTACTTTCTTTATAAAAATTATTATCGTGTTTTTACATTGCAAAATTTTCTTATGCTATTTACAAAATGAACGACAAAGTGTTTAGGACAATATTTCTGATAGTGAAGGTATGTTTGGCATGTTTCTCATAGCTCAATAAACAGGATAGTATACATAGGGGAAGGGAGAGAGAAAAAGAGAGAGAGAGAGAGAGAGAGAGAGAGAGAGAGAGAGGGAGGGAGAGAGAGAGAGGGAGATTGGGTGTGTGTGTGTGTGTAAAAAAAGAGGTAGAGAGGATGGTGTTTAGGTGTGGTATGAGCGAGGTGGGGAATGGGTATGGGAGTGGATGAGTACGGTATTTATTAGTTTTCCAAATTTAAGGACTCTTTAAAATTTTGGAAGAAGCTATTGCTGAAATTAATGGTACGGTTTATTTCTTCCATGGAAGATTTGGGCTTCTCTGAGCAAGGTGTACTGTGGGAATTGTAAGGAACGCATCAGGCACTTGTAGAATTTCAGCAACTGTACATCTCGTGACTACGGTACTGAGGTCAGGCGTATGTAATCTTTGAGTGTGTTCAATAAGATCTTTCTGGATAGTACCTGGTTTGATCAAATTACTGACGAAATCCATCGACTGCATATTAGGATGAAATATTTACCCATTAATTAACCTCTATTTTATTATTACATATTTCTTTACTTCCTTGTGATTTCAATGTTTTTATGATATTTGTAGTTCTTGGCACATATAATAAAGGAACTGACACGTTTTATACTTTAACTGTGATTGATTCACGATAGTGGCATGACAGTTCTTCACTGTGCTACATTCTCTGGCACCGTCGTGTATAGTTTTGGTCATGTTCGTTTTCAGCTCACGTATAGTAAAGAGGTGTTTGGCGTACGTTTCATTGACTTTGATGTCTTCTCATTTAAAAACACAAGTGCCCTAAATAGCAAACAACGATGACAGAACGCTCATCAAATTTTCTTTATGAATTCGTAAATACCGTCAAAGAAAAGCTACGTTTCCGTGTTGCCCTGCCTTCTTAGAAGTTCGTTACTGGAGGAAAAACTCTTAGATTAGTCAAGGGTGATTACTGAAATCGCCAATCATCTTCTAAAAATGAATATCCAACTGATGAGAAGTGGATAGATCACGGAATACCTTAATCATAATTTCCAGACGGAGATTTTAACTACGTCGCCAAGGAAAATATTTTCATGTATCTTGTGCGGAGACACGTCTTTTTTTTCCCTTTAGATCGATTAGATCGTTTGAATTTATATAAATGTATTCTGATCGACTGTCAGAACTCCTTAAAGTGTTTGCAAGTGATTAATTATGAGTTTGTAACTTATTCAGATATAAAAGATAAGAATGACAGGAAGTGTAAAGTGCCATAACAGAAATAGTTGAGGAAAAATGAAAAGCCACAGAAGTACGCACGGAAAAAGCCTTTCGAGAAAAAAGAAGCAGTTATGAGGATATCAAGACGTCAGATATTAATTTAGTACAAACCAAAGATGGGAAATCCAAAACGGGGATGAAATATGTACAAGGTTTGTACGAATAAAACTAAACTTGAATACAGTGAAGAGAAAGGAGTTGAAGATGATACGGCAGATAGGATACTACGAGTAAAATTTAACAGATCTGACCTGAATTAAAACTACACAGCTGGAGTAGATGAAGTTCCTTCAGAATTATTGGTATCCTAGGGAGAAGAACGTATTATTACGTAAACATTGACCTGGCACGTAAGAGTTACGAAACAGGAAAAATACCCTCAGACTTCAACGAGAACGTATTAGTTCAAATCCCAAAGAACGAAGGTGGCTGACTGATCCGAGTATTACAGAACCAGCACGAATTATCTCCAGAATGCTGGAAAGACTGCAAGAAGATGACCTCAGGGGAGGTAATTTTGGATTCGGGAGAAGTGTAGCAACACGAGGCAGTACTCCCCCTTGGACGTAGAAGACAGACTGAAGACAAGCAAACCTACGTTTATAGCTTTTCTAGATTTAGAGAAAGCTTTCGTCAATTTTGGCTCTACACTCACTAAAATTTTGAAGGTGCAGGAGCAAAGTAAAGGGAAGTAAAGTGTATTTACGACTTTTACAAAAACCAAATTGCAATTGTAGGAATCAAAGGAAATGAAAGGGAAGCAGTAGCTGAAAATGGGGAGTAGCTTACGCTCGTTGTTATGCAACTTGTACATTGAGTAAGTACGAAAGGAAACCAACGAGAAATTAGCAAAGTGAAAATATGTACAAGGATAAGGCATAAACGCTTCGAAGTTGTACTTGCAAGCTACAGGGCACACATGAACGAGATATTGTAATTCTTCCAGAAGGACTTGAAGATCAGTGGAAATGGAATGGGCTGTCTTCAAAATTGGTAATAAAATGAATATGAAGGAAAGTAAACCTGGTTACCTGGATACGGAGTGCAGTCGTACGAAATCAGGCGATGTTGTAAGAATCAGATTTTAAAAAAATAGTTCTGCAATGGCAAGAAAAGCGTTTGTGAGATAGAGAAATTTATCTACCTCAAATAAAAATTTAAATGTTAGGACGTCTTTTCTGAAGGTATTTGTGCGGCAGTGTAAAGTGGATTCAGAGAAAAAGGGAATGACATGTGGTGATACAAAAAATAGGTGACAAATCAGATAACAAACGGAGAAGTATTGAATCGAATCGGAGAGAACAGAATTTTATGATACAACATAGTGTCGTGGGTCTCAAGAAATCATGTTTGGTAATCTGGGAGTGGGGGAGGAGGTACAGTAAGCAAGTTGAAACAGTTGTTGGTTGCATTAGCTACTCACTGCATTAGTTATTCACAGATGAAAAGGCTTGCACTGGATAGATTAACGTGGAGAACCGATTCTAGAAAAATATTTTTCTTTAATTTTGTGAATGAACGTATTCTGTAAAATAATTAATAGTTCCTCCAGCATTACATATGACGGATGTCTTTATAGTTTCAGAACTAGAAACAGCGACACACACATGCATGTGGTCCACAGAGCACCATCTTGTTGGTTCTGTGACTATCGACAGCTGTTTGTATTCCGCTTTTGATTATGACTAGCAGCACTAC
Organism: Schistocerca serialis cubense; assembly: GCF_023864345.2. Classification (NCBI taxonomy): domain Eukaryota; kingdom Metazoa; phylum Arthropoda; class Insecta; order Orthoptera; family Acrididae; genus Schistocerca; species Schistocerca serialis. The sequence continues at coordinate 936,698,823 of NC_064638.1, forward strand.
GAGGTTCAGCCAAAGACTTGTAGGGTACACAAAGAGGCTGTGCCATGTTATTCAGCGCTCCCTGCGGTGCCACGCCGTACTATTAAGTGTCATGTTTCGGGAAGTTCTGAAAGTTACAGAGTTAATGTACGGTTCTGTAAGCTACAAAGTTGCTGAGTTCCTATTCGGAATCGTGCTCACTACGTGCTCAGGGTATAAATGTAACCACATACCGAGAAAAAATGATTGAAGATAGGTGTAAATGTTTTTACAAATTGTGTTCTGTAACTGTGTTTTGTTTTGTATACAGTGATGTATTTGCTTACTTCTGTAGAAAAACTCGTTTCATCCTAGTTCTTCGAAACATATGGTATTCCGAGAATTTTGTGACGCCATAAAAGTTAAAACTGCAGGATAAATTAAGAAAGCGTATACCAGAAAGCGGACAATTCTCCAAGTTTTTGATGCAGTTATGTACATATATCACAAACAAACTACGAAGAATGTAAGGAGCGGGGATGTTTGCTATTTAACTTTTCAAAATTCAGCTCATGAGAAAGACAAGGATATTGGCTGTTATTTTAATAAATTTAACGATCAACCGAGCTGGACCTAATAGGTGTTGAGGGAAGAAGGTTAGGTTCATCCCTATAAATATGATTGTAAATTGAATTTTTGATCATGTATTCTTTATAGTTAGACCTTCCAACTGTATTGCATTTCGGACTGCCTGTATGGATTAGATTGTAATAAGCTTGCTGTGTGGGGTGGTATCTCCTGCTCAATGCAACGCAGTTTTTGCTTTAAATTTGAAATCAATGATACATACAACCGAGATTAACGTAATTTTTGTGTGGAACGTACTTCTTTAAACGGGAAGTAGACGTGGGGGCATGGAGCATTTTCAGTATTTTGGAAGACGAATGGCGACTTGTAAGAAGCCATAAAGAAGTTCAATTTCTGACCCCGTTAAAAACTTGCGTAATACAGGCTTTTAAATGATTTTCCTAAAAGAAAAACCCCTGACTACACTATATTTTTTCCTTACCCTAAGACGAAGGGGGGTGGGCCTCCCGTAGCAAACGAGAATGGAGAAACTGAGTTTGCTTCCCTCGACTACGGAAGAGCCTTTGATCAGGTGAACTGAAATCTCCAGTGCAAAGGGTTGCAGAGAGCAGCCATCACACAACGTTTTACATCAAACGTAATAACTCCGCCCAAAAGGACAACTACAGGTTTTTTATTTGCCAAACCAAAAATTAATTACTGGTTCCGTGGCACTGGTCAACGAAGGTAGTAGCTATGGTCTAAATACGATCAAGCTGGTCACTACTCACGGAACTGGTAGAAATTCTGGCAGATGTGGAATCTGGAAATTCTTTCATACTTTTTGATATCCTCAGAGACATGGGTGTACACGGAATCTATCGCAATATGATTTGTACATTGAAGTAAAACACATAGCTGAGAGAGTGCTATATTCGTGAATATATTACGTGACGGCGGAATATGTTACGTGACGGCTTGCGTACTCATTCCGTCATCAGTAGACTCCACGGAAGTGTACTTCTTACAGAGAATATGAATATAATAGCGACTTACCCAGTCTTTTCAAAACACATTTTAATAAATTTGTGCCTCACTAAAAACTAAATATATTTAAAACTAAAGATATACCTTACATATGGTCTTATTTCTTCTGCTCTCCAATGATCCAGTTATACTGCAAGAAACAGATGAACTACGTAGAACACTTCATCTGGTACATTTTTGATTATATCTGTCCGGAAAAGGACTCCGTGAGGTCTAAAACAATGTTTATCCTCTTCCCTCTGGTGCAAGTGAAACATATTTAATGTTTTAAAATGCAGTACCACATATAAGGCACGCCCGGTTAGCCGTGCGGTGTAACGCACAGCTTTCCGGTTTGGAAAGGAGCGCCTGGTCCCCGGCACGAATCCGCCCGGCGGACTTGTGTCGAGGTCCAGTGAGCCGTCCAGTCTGTACATGGTTTTTAGGCGGTTTTCTATACCCTCGGCGAATGCGGGCTGGTTCCCCTTATTCCGCCTTAGCTATACTGTGTCGGCGATTACTGCACAAATAAGTTCTCCACGTACGTGTACACCACCATTACTGTACAACGCAAACATAGAGGTTACACTCGTCTCGTGTAAAACGTTACCTGGTTCCCTGGGGGCCAAACCGCACAATAACCCTGGAAGAATGGTTCAGCGTGGGGCGGCAGAGGGGTGAAGTGGACTGCGGTAGTCGTAGTGGGGTTGTGGACCACTGCGGCTGCTGCGGTGACGGAGCCTCTCCGTCGTTTCTAAGCCTCTGGTTGACATACAATACAATACAATACCACATATAATATTGTCAAAGATGTAGGTCAGTATGCTGCATAATACAAAGAACCCTGAAGCACAATACTCATGGCGCAGCCAGATGGAAATTCCCATGAAAGAGTGACAGTATCAGGCATGAAATATACATTACCGGGAAGAAAGAAGAAAAACACACAAGTTGGTGCAATGAAGGATCTAAGAGTCGTCAACGTATGCACAGGAACAGATTATATTAAACAAGAAAACATTCTTATACAGCCAAATGTTCGTAGATAAAAATTAAATGACAGAAGGAACGTTTACTCTATAATGCTATAAAAAGGGGCAAACGTAAGAAAGCAAAGACAAAAGAAACAGGTAGCTTTGCCCATTACATGCCTGGAAGGTAACAATCCATACAGCACGAATCAAAGAACATATTGGTATGTACTATAACAATGAGGGGAAAACTCAAGATATAAAACAAATTTTTACTGTGAAGCTCTGAGACGATCTTGCGCCTACGTATCAGCTGTGATATAGCAGTTTATACCTGGTACCATGGGACTCAAATTTCCTCTTTCACAGCAGGAAAATGAAATGAAATGAGCGTATGGCATTGTTGGCTTGGAGACCCCGTCCAGATAAGTTCGGCCGCCGAGTCTTATTTCAGTCGACGCCACACTGGGCGACTTGCGTGCCGGTAATGTGGATGAAAGATGAGGAGGACAACACAACACCCAGTCCACGAAAGGAGAAAATCTCCAACCCGGCCGGGAATTGAACCCGGGCCCCCTGCACCGGAGGCAAGCACTTTACTACCCAGCTAAGAAGGCAGACTAACCGGAAGCGTTTATGCCAGACACGGATTTGCATGGGTCTATAACAATATATTTATGTTTGCTACAGGAGCAGTCTCGTGTGCTACCATATACGCTGTGAGAACAACTGACACTAATTTTATCTGGCAGGCCGCTTGAAATTGCGAGGGCAACTGCCTGATTGACTAACTTCGATGCTAATTAACTCGGTAACGACCCAGTGTACCTAATATTGTTCTTGCACCTACTCTGAAACCTCCTTACAAGCTCTGCAGATTGTTTCTGACCACGCTGAATACTACTCAAAGGAGCCTGGTAAATTTTTCATTATTTTCTTCGTTCCAGACTACGGCATACATATATTTATGGTTGGATGATGGGCCTTCACCCCGCTAAGCTGGACAGTAAGAACGTAGTCGTTCGTTTGAGTGGACTCACTTGGCGGCGTGTTTTTGGCTGTGGTTGAGATTGTATGGCTTTCTTGGGCGGGATTCCCCTGCTGGGGAGTTTGGCCGCAACGATTTTTTAAATTTTATTTGACACCACTTGGCCGATGTGCGTGTCGATGATGACGAGAACGACACACACACAGACACACACACACACACACACACACACACACACACACACACATTCACACTATCCAGAACTAGGGAAAACCCCGAACCAGGCGGGAATCGTACCAGGGGCTCCGTGATGGAGAATCAGCATATGCTTATCATCAAGATCACGAGCTGCTGATGACTGAGTTGAAAAGCGTGCAGTGCCCTTCGTTCAGTCCGCTCGGAGTTGGTTGATGGGGCCCCGCTATACATCCAGAAGTCCATTTACAAACTTTTGGTGGTTGTTCAGAGAGACCAAGGTCTCTGGTGACTCGTTACAGAGTAATAATGTAATTACCACTTTTATTTAGTTTCTTATCCCAGTTATCATTGTTTCTGTAAAACTACCTTCAAAACATTCAAAATATAATATGTAACCACCGAAACGTACAACACAAAAGACAGAGTAATGCAACAACGTTCTGATGCGAAATTGTTGTGATGTGGTTGCCGTCATTGCAGGATCAGTTCGGAAGGTTGTCTTTGTCCCACTCTTCCATTAAATTCAGTGAACCCACCCACAAGTTTCATATTGGACCACTCTTCATCAGCAAACGTATCCACACAAGTCACATTTAACGGGGCTGACACTGCCAGAAAAACAGATCCAGAAGAGGAACGAGCAGTACTAAATGAAAGCTTGAGGGCGTACAGTGAAGTGAGCGTTACTGTAGTCAATGGCAGGTACCGTCAGTGAATGGCCAAAATTGATTTCAAACAAGTAACACAGTGCACGCCGTCGATATTTGCCCTGTTGTACACTGTTTTGAATGCAATGCAGATACAAAGCTAATTAGGACTAGAAACCCAGCGAAATGCAACAATAACTCCGTTACGAGCCGCTGGAGGCTATGGGTCCTTCACACCGAAATACTCATATAGAACCCCCAGACGACCTCTGAGAGATTGTCGGTGGAATTCTGGTGCGCCCTGTATAGCAACGTATAGCCGTAGAGTACCAGAGAGTTCCAAGTATCGCTCGCAAAACGGTTATACGTTTTCCATTTTGCAGATTCCCGGCATTCATGTTACATTGGAATCTGTACTCAACGCGTTTTTGCCAAAATCTGCTTAAACGAGCAACGAAGGATAATCTGTGCATATAACAGAGGAATGATCGGGGCCAAATAGAGTAAAATCGAAGTGTATGGGCTTTTGGGAGTGCTCTTCATTACGCATCTGAACTACCCATCTTATTTTCAGCATTGTGCTGTAACATTACACTTTAAATGCTTCTATTCTCATCTTATCTGAATTGTCTCTTGTCCTCTTCTCACTTTAGTACGTGACTACGCCTCAGAACATTTGCGTATTTCTGCCAGAATCTCACAAATTTTTTCGTATTAATTTAAGTTCAATACGGCGAGTTTTATCATCACCCCTGAGTGACTCTTTTAAGTGTCACCCGAGACACTAACGCCTACTGACTGGAAAAGACCAGAAAACCGAAAAGAAGAAAAGTGAGGGATGAAAAGAAAGAAGATGATGAGAGGAATGTCGTGTGCAAGGCCATCTCTAACACGGCTGCCAGCTAGGCGATATTTCCTGCTATATCTCACCTTGAAAAACCGATTGCCGTATTGAAATTATGCGTGTACCTGCCAAGAAACTAGTCTGGCCAGTCAATTATAACTCTTACATTAGGGTAATTACTTTTCACGTGCGAGTGTTAATGTGACACGCTACAAAGTCAGTTAGTAGCCACAAATGCGGCGCGGGGTAACCGCGTGGTCTTAGGTGCCTTGCACGGTCCGCGCTGCTCTCCCCGTCGGAAGTTCGAGTCCTCCCTCGGGCATGGGAGTATGTGTTGTCCTTAGCGTAAGTTAAAGTTAGAGTAAGTAGTGCGTAAGCCTAGGGACCGATGACCTCAGCAGTTTGATTCCATAAGATCATACCACGATTTTCCAAAATTTCGAACTTTAGCCACAAATATTAAAGCTGATAACACTGCGCGGACCTTACTAATAATCGACAAACTTGTGATACGAGTGAAAACATGAAATTTGAATGTTCTACAATATTTATGTGGATGTTAGGCAATTTTTGGCTAACCAGGACATTAACTTAAAAAAAAGTCCAAGTTACAACTAGGATATCACCAGATAATAATCGGGAAAGTGAAACAACTTCGTGAAATACGTTAAAGCCGAAAAGTGTGCTGCAAAATTGGCAAGGAATATCATCCTTGATAGTACAAGAGACATAAAGCGTAGTGCTTTTAATTGGCTCTCTCTTGTCTGTGATGTAGGCTCGAACATTGTTGACTCAGTAGCGTAGACGAACGCCACTTAAGTACCGCTGTCAGATAATTAATTTTTAACCAGTAGTGCACCAGGTCTCTAGTTACCAGCGCCAGGTGTTAAATGAGGTCGCAAGCAGCAGGCGCAGTTGCACTGAGTTACGTTCTTTACATGGTTCAAATGGCTCTGAGCGCTATGGGACTTACCTGCTGAGGTCATCAGTCCCCTAGAACTACTTAAACCTAACTAACCTAAGGACATCACACACATCCATGCCCGAGGCAGGACTCGAACCTGCGACCGTAGCGATCTCGCAGCTCAAGACTGTAGCGCCTAGAACCGCTCGGCCACTCCGGCCGGCGTACTTTACATGCTTTCGCGTGGAAGCCAGTGGTAACTAGCCTTTGACTGTATCCAACAGAACAGCACTTGTTTTTAATTTTATTTAATTGTTATTTTAAGAGCTTTATCTTGCGATAGAACTAACTGTCAATGGTAGTTTAGCAAGCTCACAGTTAGTGTGTCTCAATCCTTTGGACGCCAAATCAGACGGCTGTAGACATTTTGTCTCGTTTAGGCTACCCCTAGCTGTGGCGTCTGACGTGGAGGACGTGGCAGCTGTCATGCCCTCCGGGAAAAGGTCAATCCCTAGAAGAGGGCTGACTGCCGGTGCCGGCTGTATGACTGTACCTACGAGCCTTAACAGATACAAAGTCTTGCTATTACTAAAAATACATTGAACCAGTATGATGCAGATGAGGTGGTAGGACTAGGTAAGTTATCGCTGCTTAGGAGAGATGTGCACAAAAAAGGCGTTGTTCATCAGGAGTTCCCTTGTTGGACGGCAATGGAGCTGCCGAAGACAACAGTTGCTAGGTACCGAAGGAAGTTCGGGTACGTATTCGAACTCCTTGCTGGGGGTTTTGTCTGAGATGTAGAGTGGCTGTGCGGGCAACTACTGAGTGCAGTGGATTCATCCAAATGCAAGCTGGGGCCGTATGGGCACCAATGGGGCCTCTCGCCTAGGTTCAGAGGTCAACCTCTGTGGTGACCTCTAACTTCGGTAGCGGGATGATAGCGTGACGCTCGATTTGTAGCATTTTCCTCAGGACCGACTGTGGCCCTCTCACTGTGAACATCTCAGCTGCGTACTTCACCTTCGTTTCCTATTATTTGGGTAAAAGAACACGTGAAGCAAGCTGATAAGGGATTATTTTCTTTTCTTTGCGTTAGAATCACCAATTTTCCAAAGAGGAAATATACGATAGTGAAGTATTAAGTACTCCGTAGAATATATACCACAACGATACGCTGGACAGCAATTGTAGCCACATGTTTGTTACCGTGAAAACTCCGTAATATCCAACGGTCAACGCAGTGTCTGAATGCGAGAAGATCAAGGTCAAGAAGCGTCAATAACGTGCCTAAAACTACAACAGCACGTTTCTGTCACCCGTAAGTATCTAAATCATAAGAAGCTTCTCAGAAAGCTCAGAAAATATCACACTTAAATCCCTGTGCCGTAATCATTAGGGGAGATTTCAATCTGCCAGCTAAACACTGACAGACAAACATGTTTCGTGCACGAAAGAGGCATAAAGAAACTTGTGACATTGTATGAAACACTCTTCCCGAAAATTGCCTTCAACAGTTGGTGAAACGAGCAGCCCTCAAATCAAATGTACCGGATTTGCTGGTAAAAAGACAAGCTCAGCCTTGAACACGAGAAGAAAGAGAAATCAGCGATACTAGGGTCTTTGCACATCAATACTTCAGCATTCTCCAGGAACTATTCTGCTCTCTAGAAGAGGCTGTGGAGGAAACATGAAGGTAATTCAGACATCCGCTTGATAAGTTCGAAGAAATCCGAATCTCTGCTCCCAAAGAAAAGCTGAACAAAATGAAATCAATCGAAGGAAGACTATGCGAAAAGGCTTAAATGAATTCCATGGCAAGACTTTCACTGCTGAGTTGTCAAAAAACACTAAAAAGTTTCTTATCAACTAGTTCGAGCTCCCTTAAAGAGTTAGTAAATCATTTCCTATTCATTCATGACCTATTTGGAATAATTATATTTTAACTAAATAAATTACTGTATTTATCGAAAGATTATTTCTGTTCAACACCTTCCATTCACATTAAATAATTTATCTGTGCAAACTTCCCCTTCAGAAGCTATAGCTAGGACCTTAAATGATTCGTGTTATTCATTAAAGCGGAGCATGGTAAATTAGAGCTTAGATTCTCAAGCCGTGTCTAGCTCTTAATTAGTTTTCTGCGTGATGGCAATCTTCCACACACTCGGAGTTTCACAACAGGGCTGGAAACACACGTTTCACAAACACGCAGGTATCCGATCCAACCTCGACTGGCCCGCTTAATCGTTCATTCTTGGTGCCATGCAAGATGACTGGGACTATTTGGAAGGGCGAATGAATCAGCAACCTTACTGCGTGATAGCCTATGTTTCTGGGACGAGTGATATACACACATCAAAAAAAGTTTTGCATCACTTTGGTTCCGAGAGTTCCGTAACCTGTACAGAAAATTGGGATAGAGATCAACATAAACGTCATTTCCGCCCTTTTTATTGGTCATGAAATCTACACATTGCATGTTGTACCACCATACAGCGAGAACTTCAGAGGTGGTGGTCCAGATTGCTGTACACACCGGTACCTCTAATACCCAGTAGTGATGCATGCCTGTATTCGTCGTCGCACACTATCCGCAAGTTTATCAAGGTACTGTTTGTTCAGATTGTCCCACTCCTCAACGGCGATTCGGCATAGATCGCTCAGAGTGATTGGTGGGTCACGCCGTCAATAAACAGCCCTTTTCAATCTAACCCAGACATGTTCGATAGGATTCATGTCTGGAGAACATGCTGTCCACTCTAGTCAAGCGATGTCGTTATCCTGAAGGAAGTCATTCACAAGATGTGCACGATGGGAGCGCGAACTGTCGTCCATGAAGACAAATGCCTCGCCAATATGCTGCACTATCGGTCGCAGGATGGCATTCACGTATAGCACAGCCGTTAAGGCGACTCCCATGATCACCAACGACGTACGTCTGCCCCACATAATGCCACCCCAAAACAGCGGGGAACCTCCACCTTGCTGCACCCGCTGGACAGTGTGTATAAGGCGTTCAGCCTGACCGGGTTACTTCCAAACACTTCTCCGACGGTTGTCTGGCTGAAGGCATGTGCGACACTCATCGGTAAAGAGAACGTGATGCCAATCCTGAGTGGTCTATTCGGCATGTTGTAGGGTCTATCTGTAGCGCTGCATGGTCTCTTGGTTGCAAAGATGGACCTCGCCATGGACGTTGGGAGTGAAGTTGGGCATCATCCATCCTACTGTGCCCAGTTTGAGTCGTAACACAACGTCCTGTGGCTACACGAAACCATTATTCACCGTGGTGGCGTTGCTGTCAGTGTTCCTCCGAGCCATAATCAGTAGGTAGCGGTCATTCACTGCAGCAGCAGCCCTTTGGTGGCCTGGGCGAGGCATGTCATCGACAGTTTCTGTCTCTCTGTATCTTCTCCACGTCCGAACAACGTCGCTTTGGTTCACTTCGAGACGCCTGCACACTTCCCGTGTTGAAAGCCTTTCCTGGCACAAGGTAACAATGCGGACGCGACCGAACCACGGTATTGACAATCTAGGCGTGATTGAACTGCAAACAACACGAACCGTGTACCTCCATGCTGGTGGAATGGTTGGAACCGATCGGGTGTCGGGCCCCCTTCGTCTAATGAGCGCTGCTAATGCATGATTGCTTACATCTTCGGGTGGGTTTTGTGACATCTCTGAACAGTAAAAGGGACTGTGTCTGTGATACAATGTCCACAGTCAACGTCTGTCTTCAGGAGTTCTAGGAACCGCGGTGATGCAAAAATTTTTGATGTGTGTATAAGCAGGCAGAATACGGGGTTGCGGTCGGCAATGCCTATATAAGACAACACGTGTCTCGCGCAGCTGTTAGATCGGCTATTGTTGCTACAATGCCAGGTTATCAAGATTTAAGAGAGTTTGAACGTGGTGTAATAGGCAGCACACAGCATCTCCGAGGTAGCGATGAAGTGGGGATTTTCCCGTAAGACCACTTCAAGAGTGTACGGTGAATATCAGGGATCCGGTAAAGAGTCAAATCTCCGACATCGCTACGGCCGGAAAAGATCCTACAAAAACGGTACCAACGACGACAGAAGACAATCGTTTAACTTGACAGAAGTGCAACCCTTTCGCAAATTGTTACAAATTTCAATGCCGAGCCACCAACAAGTGTCAGCGTGCGAACCATTCAACGAATCATCATCAATATGGGCTTTCGAAACCGAAGGCCCAACCGTGTACCCTTCATGACTGCATGACACGCTTCGCCTGAGCCCGTCAGCACCGTCATTGGACTGTTGATGACTGGAAATATGTTTCCTGATCGGACGAGTCTCGTTTCAAATTGTATCGAGCGGGTGGATGTGTGCGGGATGGAGACAACCTCATGAATCCATGGTCGCTGCATGCCAGCAGGGGACTGTTCAAGCTGTTGGAGGTTCTGTAATGGTGTGAGGCGTGTGCGGTTGGAATAATACAGGACGCTGATACGTCTAGATACGCCCACATAAGCATCCATTCATGTCCATTGTGCATTCCGACGGACTTGGGCAGTTCCAGCAGGACAATGCGACAGACTACACGTCCAGAATTGCTACTGCGTGGCTCCAGGAACACTCTTCTTAGTTTAAACGCTTCCGCTGGTCATCCAACTCCCCAGACATGAAAATTATTGAACATATCTGTGACATCTCGCAACGTGCGGTTCAGAAGAGATCTCCACCCCCTCGTAGTCTTACGGATTTATGGCTCTGAAGGAGTCATGGTGTCAGTTCCCTCCAGCACTACTTCAGACATTAATCGAGTCCATAGCACCTCGTGTTGTTGCACTTGTGCGTGCTCGTGGGAGCCCTACAAGGTGTTGGGCATGTGTACCAGTTTTTTGGGCTGTTTAGTGTATTACTCCTGAAGAACTTCCTCTCTGAACACTGAGCATGATCAAGACCAGGGGCGGTGTCACACGGTAGCATAATTTCTCCTGGGGTGACAGATACTGAATGGTCAGCGTGCCTCACTGCCAAGCAGAATACTGCCAGGGATTTTTCTTTGTGTAGGAGGACCAGAATGTGGTCCAGTCAGATTTGGCGTGCCAACTGAGGAGTCGGCTCCAATGTCACAAAACCCGACAACGGTTGGGAGAGCATTGTGCCCTCCCCAAGTATCTTCATGCGCCATCCGAATGAAGCCATCTGTCAAAAGATGAAACGGCGGCAGGTTGGCATAGCTCGTTCCTCTTGACCTGACGGTGGACTTTAGTTTTAGTTTCGTGTTTAGGAGTTCGGTAAGCTGAGAGAACAAGAGTGACTCTACATCAGCGGTTGAATACACTCTGAAATTGTGCACGCCGTTCTTCCAGTAGGCTACCTTGGACGCCAGTGGGCCGCAGGATAAAACAGAACTTTCTCTGACGCCGGCTGCACGTCGGCAGTGGAGGCCGCACAGTTTTGCCGCTGGCGGGGCTGACCCGAGGGCCGAGGCGGGGCTAATCCCACCCGCCGCGCTGGTCCGAGCCGCGCCCGTATTGATCGCCGCGCGCCGCCGCTCGGGGCCGCCACGCGCCCGCCGCAGAGTTACGGCTCTGTCTGTCCGGCCCGCTGTACGCCTGTCGGCTCCATGCCACGCTGTGC